>NC_086116.1:8227997-8472997 GCF_963921235.1 Mobula hypostoma | reverse complement strand
CACCTGGGTGGTAGAAAACTGGAGGGAAGGGTTAGATTGATCTTAGAGTAGGTTAAAAGGTCAGCACAACATCATTGGCTGAAAGGCCTGTACTGTGCTGTAGTGTTCTATATTCTATGTTCTCTGATCCATGTGACTACCATCTAGTTGCATGAAGAGCTTCCTCCCCCAGTCTCTCCTTGCCTTTGACAAAAGAGTTTTGTTCCTGAAATAAACTGTTTTCCCCTTCCACTGATACTACCTCGTCTGCTGAGTGTTTCCAGCAGATCTTGTTTTTAATTGCACCATTTCTTCTCCAAGCTGTGGAAGTATTTCAATTCAACTCATAGATGTGGCATAAATCAACAGCATACTCATTTACTGGTCCTGCTGTCATATAACTGCTACAAGTCATGCTGCTCTTGTGCCTTTGGCTATCGTATAATGTGTTAGGAATACTTAAGCCTCTCAGTTGCTGTCACTCACCCCTGTACATCACGAGTGGCCAACAGTAGGAAGGCAGGGAAGACCATTAACGGCTCATTGTCAGCCTTTGTATTAATCAGATTATCAGGTATCTCTGAGCGCTGCCCTTTCTGTGATAAGACTAAAAGCATCTCACATGCTAATCCTCCATATTAGTAGAGTACTGTTCCCAGATACAGGCACAATATGGACACTGAAAGCAATTAAAGGTAATGAGGCCTACCTCTTCCCAACTATGACACTGAGGACTCCACTCCATCACTAGTTACTCCTACATCACCACTCAGGCAGCCCTCTCACCCCTTTTCCTCCCCTCCCCAGTCTTTATGACCTGCCCATCACCTTCCTCTGGTTCCCCACCTCCATCCCTTAATGGTCTACTGTCCTCTCCTATCAGATTCATTCTTCCACTCTTTACCTCTTCTATCTATCACCTCTTGGCTTTTCACATCAATCAATCCCTTTCATCCCCCTTCCTCCTCCCACCTACCTTCCCCCCTCTCGCCTGACAGCTGGCACTACTCACCCTCCTCTAACTATTTATTCTGGCTTCGGTCCCCTTCCTTTCCATTCCTGATGAAGCGTCTACTCTTTATTCCTCTCCATAGATGCTGCCTGACCTGGTGAATTCCTCCAGCATTTTGTGTGTGTTGCTCTGGATTTCCAACATCTGGAGAATCTCTTGTGTATTCCTCTGTCCTAACTGCTCCAGTGTAAGTACAATACTGGCATCCATTAGCAATGTAAATGATTGCCAGGTTTGCCTCATCCACAAAAAGCTATGCCAACCCAATCCAGCTAACAACCAATTTGTCAGTTTTCTGTCAATTATTGACTAAGTGATGGAAGCTGCCATTGGCCAGCCAGCGGCACTTATTCACCAATAACCTGTTCGCTGATGCTTGGTTTCATTGGAGGCCATTTGAATGCAGTCCTCATTACTGCCTGGGTCCAAGCATGAAATAATGGGCTGGGTCCTACAGACAAGCTGAGGATGGCAGCACATGGCATCAGGGCAGCACCTGATCGAGTGCAGCATCAGGTAACATATGGAAAACTGAGGTCAATGACGATAAGAGACTCAGCATGTCCCCTTTGATGCTCACTAATATTTACTGATACGCCATTGAAAGCATAATACCTGGATCTATCCTGGCTTGGTGTGGCAGTTGCTTTGAACAGGACTGTAAGAAGCAGGAGAGAATTGAGGACAGCGCAGTGCGCCACAGAAACTTGCCTCCCCTCTGTAGCAACACACAGAATGCTGGAGGAACTCAGCAGGTCTAGCAGCATCTTTGGGAAAGAGTACAGTCGAAGTTTCAGGCTGAGACTCTTTGGCAGGACTGGAGAAAAAAAAGATGAGGAGTAGATTTAAAAGGTGGTGGAGGGGAGGGAGAAACACAAGGCGAAATAGAGGAGGGAGGGGTGAAGTAAAGAGCTGGGAAGTTGATTGGTGAAGACAGGAGGAGCCCCATCTGTGGTATTGTGGCTGGAGGATGGGGTGAGAGCAGACGTGCATGAAATGGAAGAAATGCAGTTGAGGACAGCATTAATGGTGGAGAAAGGGAAGCCCCTCTCTTTGAAACAGGAGGACATCTCCTTCGTTCTGGAATGAAAAGCCTCATCCTGACAGCAGAGGTGGTGGAGATGGAGGAATTGAGAGAAGGGGATGGCATTTTTACAAGTAAAAGAGTGGGAGGAGGTATAGTCCAGGTAGCTGCGAGAGTCCATGGGTTTATAATTGACACTGGTGGATAAACTGTCTCCAGAGAAAGGGGAGGGAGGTATCAGAAATAGACCAGGTAAATTTGAGGGCGGAGTGGAGGTTGGGGGCAAAGTGGATGAAGTCAACGAGTTCCAGATGGGATCAGGAAGCAGCACCAATGCAGTCGTCAAGGTAGTGTAGGAAAAGTGCAGGATGGCTACCAGTGTAGGCTTGGAACATAGACTGTTCCACGTGGCTGACAAAAAGGCAGGCATAGCTGGGACCCATGCGAGGGCCCATGACTACACCATTTGTTTGAAGTTAGTGGGAGGAGCCAAAGGAGAAATTATTGAGAATGAGGACAAGTTCCACTGGATGGAGGAGAGTGGTGGTGGAGGGGAATTGGTTGGGTCTGGTTTGAAACAGAGAGTTTTGTGGCCTTCCTGTTGGAGGATGGAGGTATATGGGAACTGGACATCCATAGTGAAAATAAGATGATGGGGGCCAGGGAACTTGAAATCATTGAGAAGATCCAGAGTGTGTGAAATGTCACGGATGTAGGTAGGAAGGGACTGAACTGGGGCGATAAAACAGTCGAGGTATGCAGTTAAGAGTTCAGTGGGGCAGGAACAAGCTGAAACAATGGGTCGACCTGGACAAGCTGGTTTGTGGATCTTGGGTAGGAGGTAGAAACGGGAGGTGTGGGGCATGGGAACTATGAGTTTGTTGGCAGTGGATGGGGGATCCCCAGAATGAATAATGTTGGTGATGCTGTGGGAGACAATGGTCCAGTGGTCCTTAGTGGGGTCCTGTTCGAGTCTCCTCTGGAGACTCTGTCTACACTACTCCCTGCATCGGTAAAGCAGCGAATGTAACCAAAGACACAACACACCCAGACATTCTCTCCTCTCCCCCACCCTCCCCATATTCGCATTGGACAGAAGATAACAAAACCTGAAAGTACGTACAACCACGGTCACGGACAGCATCTACTTCGCTGTTATAAAGCTGCTGAATAGTCCCCAGTACAATGGCACGGTATCGCAGAGGTTAGTAAAACACTACTACGGCACCAGCAGCCCAGGTTCAATTCCAGCCGCTGTCTGCAAGAAGCTTATATGCTCTCTCTGTGACCGTGCGAGTTTCCTCCGTGTGGTCTGGTATCCTCCTACGTTCCAAAGTCAAACAAGTTAGTAGGGTAATTGGTTACATGGGTACAATTGGGAGGAGCTGGCTTGTTGGGCCTGGAAGGCCTGTTACTGTGGTGTACCTCTAAATAAACATAAATTCAGCAAGATGCGCTCTTGATCTCACAATCTACCTTTCTGTGACCTTGCACCATATTATCTGCCTGCACTGCACTTACTCTGTAACCGTAATACCTTATTCTGCATTCTCTTAATGAAGTACCTCGACATACTTATGCAATGAAATGATCTGTGTGGATGGTATGAAAAAACAAAGTTTATCACGTGTACCTCAGTACATGTGACAACAGTGAACCATTTACTGACTTACAATTTCAACTGGCTGAAACTGACACGGACAGAAAAGGAGATGGTTATGATTACTGAAGGCCAGGCATCACAGTCCTGGTGCAAAATTAGTTTGGGCCTTGTTTTAAGGTTTGACTATCTTGGCTTACTTCATCAACGTTCACTCCATCATAAGGTGCACACTTTTCATCTCCATTCAATCCCTGGATGGTTTTCAGGTACTGGCTGATACTTGTGAGGTCATGTTCAAGCAAACAATTAAACAAGAGGGAATTTAACCATCAACCTTGACATTCAATGGAGGACCGGTGCTGAGTCATCCACCGTTATGCTGAACTGGCGGGAGAACATGGAAGCCACTGTGCTCATTCCTTGAAGCACACTTATCCTGTGCCTTCTCGTCAAGATGGCGCCATATTAATGCAATTACGAAAAGGCATGCCAGCAGCTATAGCTCATTAGGAGTTAGTGATCTGGTATGTCAGCAAAGATTCTAGCAAATTTCTGTAGACCGATATTTCTACCTATCACTGTGCAACTGGGTGTTGGACTTCCTAACGAATAGATCTCTGACAGTCAGGATGCGGAACCGTTCCGTCCTCCTCATCATGCTCAACATGGATGCCCCCCAGGGCTGTGTGCTGAGCCCGTTGCTGTACACTGTGCTCACACATGACCGCACGGCCAAACACCCGGGTAATCACATTGTCAAGTTTGCCAATGACACGATCGTGGTTGGGCTCATCACCAGAGAGGAGGTGGAAGAGCTCAAAGCCTAGTGCCAGGCAAATAACCTCTTCCTTATTGTCAACAAGAGAAAGGAGATAGTTATTGACTTCAGGTGAACTCACACTCCTCTTTACATTGAAGCCACAGCAATGGAAACTGCAAGTCGTTTCAAATTTCTGGGAGTGCATAACACACACAACCTCTCATGGTCCCAGAACACAGCCTACACAGTCAAGAAAGCTCACCAACACCTCTTCTTTCTGAGGAGGCTGACGAGAGCTGGTCTTTGCACATCTATACTCACGTTATTCTACAGACGTGCAGTAGAGAGCATGCTAACGAGCTGGATCACTGCTTGGTATGGAATTTGCACGGCAGCAGACAGGAAGGTTCAACAACTGGTAATCAAAACTCCCCAGTGCATCTCTGGCACCAGCCTGCCCACCATCTAGCACATATATACTGACAGGTGCTGGAAAAGAGCCAGTAACGCAATGAAGGATCCCACAAACCTTGCTCATGGACAGTTTGTCCCACTCCCGTCAGGGAGGAGGCTATGCAACACCCAGACCAGGACCACCAGACTCATAAACAGCTACTGTCCCCAAGCAGTAAGGCTGATCAACACCTCCACCCACTAACACTACCATTACACTGTGCTTCGTTATTTTCCATTAGTCACTGCCTGGCATCACTTTATGGACATATAATCAATCTATGTACAGAAGCTACAGGATATAATGTATTTATATTTATTGTATTTTTATTATCATTGTGCTCTTTAACTTTTGTGTTTTTTTATGCTGCATCAGATCTGGAGTAATAATTATTTCATTCTCCTTACACTTGTGTACAGGAAATGACATGAAACGATTGTGAATCTTGAATCTTGAATCTTGATGTGCTGTGTACCGCATTCTGACTGAATGCATCACCATTTGGTGTGGAGGCGTCAATGCACAGGATCGGCAAAAGCCCCAGTGGGTTGTAAGCTCATCCATCATGGGCATTAGCCTACCCACCAGTGAAGGCATCTTCAAGAGGTGGTCCCTTAAGAAGGCACCATTAAGGACCCTTACCATCCAGGACATGCCCTCTGCAGGGAGGAGGTACAGGAGCCTGTAGCCAAACACTCAACATTTTAGGAACAGCTTCCTCCCCTCCGCCATCCGATTTCTGAATGGTCCATAAACACTTCTTTTTTCCCTCTCTTTTTGCACTATTTATTTATTTTTATGTATTCCTTATGGTAATTTATGTATTTTTATGTATTGCACCATACTGCTGCTGCAAAACAACAAATTTCATCACATAAGTCATTGATAATAAACCCGATTCGGATTATGATCTCCCATTTTGCAAATCTTATGATCCAAAAACAACGCGGAGGTATCTGCAGTCAAATGTTCACCCGGCACTTTCAGGAGTACTAAGTGTCAGACATCAGGTCTCAAATAGACCTAAAATATATCATGGAACCATACCGAAAACAGGCAGTGCATTCTTACTGGTGGTATAGCTGGTATTTATTCCCCAGTGTAAATCAGGTTACTCGATGATTATTGATAATTGCTGTGTATAAATTTCCACATTACAACAGTAACCACCTTTCGAAAAAACTTCACTGACTGAAAAAATGTTCTGGGAGAGCATGAGTTATAAGATACACTATTGTAATGTATATTTTTATTTCCTTTACGAGAGGTTGAGTGAGGTTAATTTTCAAGATGAAAAAGCAGCAGAAGGAAGGGTGTTAGCAACTAGAGTTACATCCTTTTCATATTCTGTATCGAACAGTCAACAATCTGCCATCAAACAACACAAAAACTCACACACAGCATGTGGAGTCATGTGCCTTACGTTTCACCTTTCTTCAGTTTACTTGGCTACATTTATTAGAATGAATCATAGAATTTTGCAGCACAATGGACCATTCAGCCCATAATTCTGGTGCTGTATCTTGAAAGAGCTACCCAATCAGTTCTACTTCTGAGCTCTTTCTGTGTACATGCCTGAGTCCTTTTCCACCATGAGCCCAGATATTATATCCTGAAGTATCAAAGTGTTGTAGAAGTGCAGTCTTGATTAGCAAATAACTGAGATTGTATGCATTTATACATTATATAATGGTGACACAGCTAGTGGAGTCGCTGCCTCACAGCGTCAGAGACCTGGGATCAATCCTGACCTTGGGTGCTGTCTATAAGGGGTCTGCAGGTTCTCTTTGTGATAACATTGGTTTTCCCAGCTGCTCTCGTTTCCTCTCACATCCCAAAGACATCTGGGTTGGAAGGTTAATTTAAATTAAAGTTTAATTCAATTTTGAGAATCAGCATGGTCATGGGTCCTTCCAGTACAATAAATCCACACTGCCCAATTACACCCAAGTGGTCAACTAACCTACTCACCCATAAGTCTTTGGAATCTGGGAGGAAACTGGAGCACCTGGAGGAAACCCACTCGGTCACGGAAGAATACACAAACTGCTTACAAACCGTGGCGGGAATTGAATCTGGTTTGTTGGCGCCATAATAGCATTTTGCAAACTGCCATGCTACCAGTCCATCCCTTAGGACTGTAAATTGCTCCCCACTGTGAAGGTGAGTAGAATCTGGCAGGATTGTGGGGGAACTAAAAAGAGGTGTGCTTAATGTAGGATTAGTGCTCTGGGTGGTCAATGATTAGTGTGGACTGGACAGGCCGAAGAACTTGAAATATGTTGTATCTCTTTAAGTCCTGAGCACTCCAAATTCACTAAGTGGAAAACAAGCAAAGGATCTCCATTGCATTACATAGTTAAGTCCTTAGTTGAAGAAATGCTGCTTTAAACTTAAAGCTGCACATTTCAGTTTACACGGATTGATATCTAGAAAGATGGACAACTAACGGACCACCATTCACAATGGAAAAATAGATTGCAAATCTGTTCCCTTAACAGAAAATGATCCATGATTCTGCTGTTAAAGGTGCACACATTCAGGAAAATGAATGGTACAATGTCAGCTTGAGAAAAAAAAACACTAACAGGTGTACACTTCAATGGAATAAACTATATTAAGAAACAGGTGTAATTACTTAAACGAACTTGATTAAATAGGAGTAACTGCAGACGATTATGAAACAACATTAGTAGGTGTACGTGCTGAATTATACAATAAACAGGGACACTGTAGCATGCCGTAACTCTCAGAGAGTAAATTCATACTGATAGACTCAATTGCACGTGGGACACTTCCTTAAGTAATAATGGAACAGACAGGTATAATAAATGAGCCATTTCTAATACATCCACTGGAATTCTAAGATTTTTGTAATTATCTTAATAGACAGAATAAAACAGCTTTGATACAAATACAAAGCCTTACATTTGCACAGTGCCCTTTGCAGTCTATGAAAATCTCAAAGCATTAAACCAATGACGTACAGTTGAAAATGCAGCAGATAATTCCCGTTCCAACAAACAGTGGTGTGCTGGTGAGCAGATTATCTGTATTTAATGGTGTTCTTTGAAGGATATGTGTGAACTGACACACACTCCCTGCTCTCCCAGGGAACAGTGCCATAGGACATTCCTCCGACAGGAGAAAGAATACAGAAGGCTGTGGACTAACACCTCACCCAGAAATCAATGACTTGAAAATTGAACAATGCACGGAATGTGTGTCTAACAAGAGATGCCTGGAAGCCAACATACGCTTTGACAGTAGGCACTTTGCTGTAAAACTCTCTACCCCAGGAACTTCCAAGTAACACAGAGAGTCACCATTGAGTCTTGCCCACTTTGGGTGCTCCAAGGACTTTCCTTTGCATCTCTTGCAAAGTAATTCCCAACTTTGGGAAGGGAGGAGAGGGTAGGGTAGAGAATTAAACCTGCTGGTTAAACCCTCCACATCAGGTCGTGTTTGGTCAAGTCATCAATCACTTGGGGTAAAAGTTAGTGGGTAGCATGCATAGGCTGGAAATCTGGGGAGTGGGAAGAGATTGGGAATTGGGGAAAAATGATTCTTGAACCCAAGAGAGAACTCCTCATTCAACCATATACTTTTGTTAAAGTTGTTCCCAGTTTTTGTCTCCGTAACCCAACACATATTCAGATATCATAAACACTAGAGATTTTGCAGAATCCGGAAATCCAGAGTAACATGCACAAGATGCTGGAGAAATTCTAGTCGGTCAGGCAGCCTATATGGAAGGGAATAAACAGCCGTCGTTTTGGGCCAAGGTCCTTCTTTAAGACGTAATGTAGAAGTTTGCTGCAATTGAACCATCCACACATAGGGCACAATCATGAAACTGGCATCCGGATTTGCACTGTAATTCGCTGAATGGCAGTACACACACTCGGGCTTGCCCTACAGTGGGGCACTACAGCAGACCAGAAAAGACCTAATGTAAATCCCAGTGAGTCCCCGATTTCCCCTCATGTTGGGAGACCGAGTCACACAACAAACGTAATTACTGTCCAGTGCAAACCAAGTTGAGGGACAATGCATCCAGCAGTACATTACCTTTGAGGATATGATCCTGAACTGTATGCTTAACCCCTGCAACCCAAAATCAGAGGCAAGAATCTTTATTAATAAGCAACAACATCTCAACACAGTGGCACTGAAGGTGTAAGCATTATTGTAAGATAAGCAAGCACTGCCACCAAGTTGATCAGGTAAATGGTCAAAAAAAAGGGGAGCAAGATGAAAAATCAGCAGTTTTTTTAAAATCAGCAGTTTACAGGCTGTCTCCAGATTAAAAACAAGTTCTATCCTTAAATCAGGCAAAATAGTTCAATGTGGTAACCATACTTCCAGAGCAATACAATGAATATTGTCAATGATGGCCAATTAACATCAAGCAGAATCACAGAATTAGCAGAATCGATTGTCTTCCCCTGCCTAGATACAGTTTAATGGTACAGAATCAGGATGCCCCAAACTCAATGCCAGTTCATACATCAGCTTCAGGTATCAGAAGCTTATACGGTGTCTAATGGAATATCATTACACAGATCTCAGTATAAGCGATTGTTGGTCAATTTCCAGAGCAACTCTCATAAGTGACCTCCTGCCATGAAACTGGCAGCCTGTGCTGTTATGAGACCACACTGTCTAATTACTCTAGGGAGGCTGTGTGCAGGACTTCTAGATTGCTTCTCCTTTGAAGTTAAAAATTTAAATGACAACTCCTTCATATGTATGGAATGTCCATATGTTAGGCATTTGTAACCCAGGGAAGGCCTGTATCAAGATTTGGAGCATGTTGTAGAAACATAGAAACATAGAAAACCTACAGTACAATACAGGCCCTTCGGCCCACAATGCTGTGCTGAACATGGAGTTACTTTAGAAATTACCTAGGGTTACCCATAGCCCTCTATTTTTCTAAGCTCCATGTACCTATCCAGGAGTCTCTTAAAAGACCCTATTGTATCCACCTTCACCACTATCGCTGGGAGCCTATTCCATGCACTCACCACTCTGCGTAAAAAACTTACCCCTGACATCTCCTCTGTACTTTCTTCCAAGCACTTTAAAACTGTGCCCTCTCGTGTTAGCCATTTCAGCCCTGGGAAAAAGCCTCTGCCTATCCACATGATTAATGCCTCTCATCATCTTACACACCTCTATCAGGTCACCTCTCATCCTCCACTGCTCCAAGGAGAAAAGGCTGAGTTCACTCAACCTATTCTCATAAGGCATGCTCCCCAATCCAGGCAACATCATTGTAAATCTCCTCTGCACCCTTTCTATAGTTTCCACATCCTTCCTGTAGTGGGGTGACAAGAACTGAGTACAGTACTCCGAGTGGGGTCTGACCAGGGCTTCTATATAGCTGTAATATTAACCTCTCGGCTCTTAAACTCGGTCCCACGGTTGATGAAGGCCAATGCACTGTACGCCTTCTTAACCACAGAGTCAACCTGCGCAGCAGCTTTGAGTGTCCTATGGACTCATACCCCAAGAACCCTCTGATCCTCCACACTGCCAAGAGTCTTACCATTAATACTATATTTTGCCATCACATTTGACCTACCAAAATGAACCACTTCATACTTATCTGGGTTGAACTCCATCTGCAACTTCTCAGCCCAGTTTTGCATCCTATCGATGTCCCTCTGTAACCTCTGACAGCCCTCCACACTATCCACTGCACCCCCAACCTTTGTGTCAACTGCAAGTTAACCAACCCATCCCTCCACTTCCTCATCCAGGTCATTTATAAAAATCACAAAGAGTAAGGGTCCCAGAACAGATGCCTGAGGCACACCACTGATTACCGACCTCCATGCAGAATATGACCTGTCTACAACCACTCTTTGCCTTCTGTGGGCAGCCCATTCTGGATCCACAAAGCAATGTCCCCTTGGATCCCATGCCTCCTTACTTTTTTAAATGCCTTGCTGAAATCCATATACACTACATCTACTGCTCTACCTTTATCAACGTGTTTAGTCACATCCTCAAAAAATTCAATCAGGCTCATAATGCATAACCCACTTTTGATATGCTGACTATTCCTAATCATATTATACCTCTCCAAATGTTCATAAATCCTGCCTCTCTGGATCTTTTTCATCAATTTACCAACCACTGAAGTAAGACTCACTGGTCTATAATTTCCTGGGCTATCTCTACTCCCTTTCTTGAATAAGGGAACAACATCTACGATCCTCCAAACCTCCGGAACCTCTCCCGTCCACATTGATGATGCAAAGATCATCGCCAGAGGCTCAGCAATCTCCTCCCTTGCCGCCCACAATAGCCTGGGGTACATCTTGTCCGGTCCCGGAGACTTATCCAACTTGATGTTTTCCTAAAGCTCCAGCACATCCTCTTTCTTAATATTTACATGCTCAAGCTTTTCAATTCACTGTAAGTTATCCCTACAATCGTCAAGATCCTTTTCTGTAGTGAACACTGAAGCAAAGTATTCATTAAGTCTTCTGCTATCTCCTCCGGTTCCATACACACTTTCCCACTGTCACACTTGATTGGTCCTATTCTCTCACGTCTTATCCTCTTGCTCTTCACATACCTTGTAGAATGCCTTGGAGTTTTCTTTAATCCTGCTCACCAAGGCCTTCTCATCGTCCCTTCTGTCTTTCATTCTTAAGCTCCTTCCTGCTAGCCTTATAATCTTCTAGATCTCTATCATCACCTAGTTTTTTGAACCTTTTGTAAGCTTTTTTTTGCTTCTTGACTAGATATTCATCAGCCTTTGTACACCGTGGTTCCTGTACCCTACCATCCTTTCCCTGTCTCATTGGAACATACCTATGCAGAACGCCAGGGAAAGCTCCCCTGAATGTTTGCCACATTTCTGCCATACATTTCCCTGAGAACAACTGTTCCCAATTTATGTTTCCAAGTTCCTGCCTGATAGTTTCATATTTCCCCTTACTCCAATTAAACACTTTCCTAACTTGTCTGTTCCTATCCCTCTCCAATGCTATGGTAAAGGAGATAGAATTGTGATCACTATCTCCAAAATGCTCTCCCACTGAGAGGCCTGACACCTGACCAAGTTCCTTTCCCAATACCAGATCAAGTACAGCCTCTCCTCTTGTAGGCTTATCTACATATTGTGCCAGGAAACCTACCTGAACACACCTAACAAACTCTAACCCATCTAAACCGCTTGCTCCAGGGAGATGCCGATCAATATTTGGGAAATTAAAATCTCCCACCACGACAACTCTGTTATTAATACACCTTTCCAGAATCTGTCTCCCTATCTGCTCCTCGATGTCCCTGTTAATATTGGGTGGTCTATAAAAATCACCCTGTCAAGTTATTGACCCCTTCCCGTTTCTAACTTGCACCCACAGAGACTCAGTAGACAATCCCTCCATGACATCCTCCTTTTCTGCAGCCATGACACTATCTCTGATCAACAGTGCCACACCCCCACCTCTTTTGCCTCCCACCCTGTCCTTTCTGAAACATCTAAAGCTTGGCACTCTAAGTAACCATTCCTGCCCCTGAGCCATTCAAGTCTCTGCAATGGCCACAACATCATAGCTCCAAGTACTGACCATGCTCTGAGCTCATCCACTTTGTTCATGATGCTTCTTGCATTAAAATAGACACGTCTCAAACCACTGGTCTAAGCATACCCCTTCTCTATCACCTGCCTATCCTCCCTCTCTCACTGTCTCCAAGCTTTCTCTGTTTTTAAGCCAACCGCCCCTTCCTCCATCTCTTCAGTTCAATTCCCACTCCCCTGCAATTCTAGTTTAAACTCTCCCCAATAGCCTGAGCAAACTTCCCTGCCAGGATATTGGTCCCCCTCAGACTCAAGTACAATCTGTCCTTTTTGTACAGGTCATGTCTGTCCCAAAACAGGTCCCAATGATCCAGAAATCTGAATCCCTGCCCCCTCCACCAATCCCTCAGCCACACATTTATCCTTCACCTCATTCTATTCTTATACGCACTGTCGGGTGGCACAGGCAGGTAATCCCGAGATTACTACCTTTGAGGTCCTGCTTCTCAATTTACTTCCTAACTCCCTGCAGTCTGTTTTAAGGACCTCCTCCTTTTTCCTATCTATATCGTTGGTACCAATATGTACCAATGACATTGGTTTCTTGGTTGAAACCAGTTCAACAATAACTTTCAAATTAAGTATTTGAAGGGAAAGTCTTCATGACTATGAGGAAATCAGGGGAAGGGAACAAACATATTCTTCTATCAAAGAGCCAGCATAGTCATAATGGACTGAATGGCCTTCTTCAGTGCTGCTTCACTCATTGACTCTAATATGAAAGATCAACTAATCAATGAAGTCAAACTCAAAGTTATTGGCAAATGCACAAGTACATTTCTGCACAGGTGCAATGAAAATCTTACTTGCACACAGCATCAGAGACTTGGTGTTCACATGATTTTGTTAACAGAGGTTGAGACTCAAGAATCCAAGGTAACCTCTGTATTTTTTATATAACCGGGCCACCTATGGATTCAGACGGAGCCGGTACTTGTTACCTCATTCAAAACATACCAGCAGTGTTGGCAAACCCCAGTTTGAAACCCGTGTTCTGAAGCCATGACTCTCCGAGAAGGAGTGTCAGCACGGACTCACATATCCTCACCGCACAGCAAGGGGAAACAAACGCTGAGAACTGAAACTTTTAAAAAATGGAAAACGCTAGGCATATGAAATTAAAGCAGATACTCAGTAGGTCGTGCAGCATCTATGGAGGGAGAAAGAGTGTTAAGGTATCAGGATCATTTTGAGCATCTGCAGGTTTTCGCCTTTCAGTGTTTGTGGATCGAAGTTCTAGTCCAAAGGTTCGTAACATAATCTAGATAGGGGGTGACCGAACTGCACTGTCAGAATCTGCACATCCTCAAGTGCGTTCTTTTGTCATGACCTAAAATGTCACCTCTGTTACTGTATCTTTTCCCACAAATGTTGCCCGACCTGCTGTGTTCTTCAGCAATTTCTGTTTATCGACCAAATGTGAAATTAAGAAAAAGCAAATTGGAATGCAAGATCCCTTGTCAGTTATCAATGGCATAACTGAGTTTTGGAAGAAATTCTGAAGTATTTTGTGAAAAACAACATGCTCCGCAGTGGGTGAATAAAACACTTCCCACCTTGCAACCAAGAAAATGCTTTGGACACCCTCCAGATCACACGAGCTATCCAATGAGGTCTCTGTTAGAAGACTGTATACACTGTAGCTTGAGGAATCTATGGCCGGCAGGAGTTGGTTTGGGACCACCCACATTTGGGTGGAATTCGTATGGACCCTGGCAGAGAGAGAAGACTGTCATCAGTCTGGGATGGAAACTTTGTGATCTTAGGGTTAAAGGCTTGTTGGGCAAGCATTTTCTCCCTTGCAGTTCCCACTTTAAACATTCCAGCATCCAAAAATCCTCTAAATTATTAAAGAGCTGCACTGAATTTAGATCCTACGTTCTTTCAAACCACAATCACTGTTGCATCAGCTGGAGTAGTGGTTGACTAGGCGGAGGTATGGATAGCAATTTATTATCCTTGGTTTCAGGATTCCCAGTCCAGGAAGGAGAGCAAAAGCACAGTTAGCTCGGACTCCTCGTTCCTCCCTCCACAGCTTCTGCCTGACCTGCTGAGTGTTCCCAGCACTGCCCTCATAAGGCAGCAGTGTGGCCTCTGATTAGCTGCCTCTGCACCATATCGATGCATTATGAGTGGTTCCCTTCTGGACACACAAAGATGGATACGTGGTAAAAATCATTGAAAAGAATCTAAAGCTATTCTTTGTTGACTTAGATTCTGGTGACACCTCAAAACTTTATGAAAGCCATTCATTAGTTTGAGTACTTACAGACCTCCTCCAAATCTTGTCTGCTCTAGAGGAGAGAAAAATCGGCTTCTCTGGTCTCTGCTCATAAGTAATGCCTCTCACTCCATGAACATGGCATTTGAATGGCTCCTTTTAGCTGGGCAGTGGAAGGAGGGAGGATACTATTATGCCCTTTGTTTTCCTGTCGCTCCCCTATAAACGTTTGACTGACACGCAATTAGCAAATCATCTGCCTCACTCCTTTCTAAAGCCTGCCTGTCCAAATGGTTCAAACGTCAGCAAGTGATTTGCCCAAAAGACTCGACAAATTGTTGTTACTTTATAATTACAAGCAGAAATGGATATTGCATTGAACACCAGCACTTTAACCATGCACTAATAATTCTAGCTGACAGATTAATTTTCAGTTTCCCCTATGTTTATATTTTCTACAATTAAAGATGTAGTACAGCTCTTAATTGGCTTACTTAGACTAGATTTCATGGGTATGACAAACTGTAGAATGTTCCCATGTATGTCTCTCTCATACAGACACACATATACCAGGAAAAAAACACATCAGGGTTTAAAAGGATGTTTAGTTCTATGCCTTCTTGGCTTTAATTTACACCATGAATGTGCTTCATAAGATTTAGCTATTTAGCTTATCTTATTTTTGTTTACAGGTAACAGTATTACATTCAGTTTAGTACAATTTCCTGACAAATCTTTTTTTCGTCAGTGCATACATAAGCTGCCTTTGAAAGATGATGGCTGACAATAATGCACAAATGAAAGATTTCTTTTAGTGCAATCCTGTCACCTGTGGTTGGTCAACAGAAGTCGTCGTAACTGCCCACCCTACTGTAACCTTTAAAACATCTGAAGGAATTGGTAAATAACCAGACAGCCTGTTTCTGCCAATGGAAAAGCCTTGCACCAATATGTGACTTCAGTTGAGGAGATTTTAGATTTATTGAACTGTTTTCTCATATCTCATATTACCTTATGAAAGACATAGAGGCTATTCAGTCTATCAAGTCTATGCTATCTCTCATGCCATTCCCTCTATGATCTTCCTAAAACCTGTTCTTTCGCAGTGGGGAGAGCCCAGACCGTTCTTATTGAGGGCTCAGTGGTGGAAAGGGTGAACAGTTTCAGGTTCTTGGGTACTAATATCTCAGAGGATTCATTCTGGGCCCAACACATTGATACAATCATGCCGGTGGCTATATTTGGTTGGAAGTTTGAGTATTCACGGTATGTCACCAAAGACTCGAGTAAATTTCTACAGATGTGTGATGGAAAACATTCTGACTGGTTGCATCACTGCCTGGTACGGAGTGATGCACGCATCATCACTGCCCGGTACGGAGTGATCATCACTGCCCGGTACGGAGGCTGCAATGCACACAATCTTACGAGGCTGCAGAGCGCGGTAGACTCAACCAACTTCATCTCGGGCAAAACCCTCCTCAGGAAGGCAGCATCCATCATCAAGGACTCTCATCATCTGAGACATACCCTCTTCTCATTATTACCATCAGGGAGGAGGTACAGGAGATTGAAGACATCTTAATGATGCTTCTTCCCCTCAGCCATCAGATCTCAGAACAATTGATAAACCCATGAATACAACCTCACTATTTTCTTTTTGCTCTAGTGTTTATTTCTTCTCCATGGATTGTCACCGTGTCATGGTGGAGAAGCTTGTGTGGTCTTGTGATCCCGAGAGCAATGCCGTCTGGAGCTATGCTCCTGGTAGGGTCACCCATGGCGGTAAGGTCGAGGGTGAGGTTCCTGACAAAGAACAATCCGACCAAGACCTCAACGGTGGAACAGGTGGATGAAGTAACTTCGAACTCAACAGCTGTGAAGGCTGCAACAAATCCATCAGCTCCAATCGTCGTGGTTTCCATGCCATTGGAATCAGTTGGTTGATTTGTGGAGTATCGTGTGCTTCTTGGAGTGCAACATCAAGTACACGTTAAACAAATACACGCACAGGCGTCTTCGCTCTGTGAGCCACTTCTTCAGAACGAAGACCATCATCCTTGACCTCAAGGGATAGCCACGATCACGAAGAATGTTTATTTATTTTATTTGTAACTTTTTGTAATTTTTAATGCCTTGCACTGCACCGCTGCCACAAAACAACAAACTCCACAACATGCATCAGTGATATTAAACCTGATTCTGGATTCCCACCTATACTGTGGGTCACTTACCCAAGCTAGAATAGTAGCAACTGGTCCAGTCATTCGAACAAAACAGTGCCTGTTGATTGAATCACTTAAACAGGAAGACTCTAGACAAGAGAGTGTGCAGAAGAGGTTGGCCTGGGCATATGTGCTATAAGAAGAGGTTGGACAAACTTGGGGTTGTTCCTCTCTGGAGTGTCAGAGGCTGAGGAGAGACCTGACACAGGTTTAAAGTTATTAGAGATACCTGGTACTTTGAGACAGCAACACTAAATGGGCAAAAAGCAATTGACAAAAGCCTGAGAAGCGGGAGGGGAGGATTCTTTTAATAAATGAGCTGAGCTGTTACTCTGTGGAACCAACCTGCACAACCCTAATCACGACCTCAGGACAACAGCAACACTTTACACCAGTGTGGGCTTTGCAATGTTTTTATTCTGATTGTGTTCTTTCTTGTCTAGTTTAGTTTAATTTATGGTGTTAACTTAAGCTTTTCTCGTGAACGTTATGTACCTGACGCTCAGTGCCTGGGATGCTGCTGCAAGTAGGGTTTTCATTGCACCTGTGCACACATATACTTGTGCATATGAGAATAAACTCGACATTCACTTGGTCAAGTTGTGCCCAGACTGGTCAAGCTAATCCTGCTTCCCAGCCCTTGTTCTGCAGGAGGCAATGGCAACTTTAAAAAGGATATGGATTATATAATTGAGGAAGAAAACCTTTCAGCACCATGGGGAAAGGTTAGATGTGTAGGACTAATCACTCCTGTGGGCATAAGCATGTCATCTCCTTATGGCCTGTACAATAAGTCAATTCTTTTCCAGAGCTCCAGATTGCAAACCCTGGTCAAATCTATGCAGGAGGTGCAAACCACCCAAACCCCTTTAATAACAGAAAGACATCATTTAAATTCATTTATTCATCACAGGATGTGGGTGTCACGGATAATGCCAGCATTTCTTGTCTCCCTCCACCCCCCACTTAATTGCCCCTTGACTGTGGGCAAAGCTAAGAATCAACCACAATGCTGGGGCTGCAGTCAAATATAGACTAGACCAGATAAAGAGGCAGATTATCTTCCCAAAGAGCATGAGTGAACCAGATGGGATTTTACCACAATCTAGTAATTTCATTGTTACTGCTACTATGTTTTATAACTTCCAGATTTATTTAATTACTTGAATTTAAATTCCCCAGTCGTCACAGTGGGATTCGAACTCACATCTCTGCAATAATGGCCCAGGCCTCTGGCTACCAATCCAGTAACTTAACCACTGCCTTATCGTACCCATATCTATCTGTCTGCAGAGAGATGCTAATGCATACAGAAACTGAAAGATTGGACACATCCAGATCACATTCTCTAAGGAAACAAGTGCTAAATTAATTCTAATTTGGAGTAGAATTACATTTCACAAAATTAAACCCTCAGGTTGACCTATCTCGACTCCTGTACACGAGGACTGATCATCTGTTGCCTCTTGTGGGAGAGAGTATGTAAAATTTTTGCTTCTGTTTTATCAAAGTGACATCCATATCTAGTAATGATACAGTAAGCCATTCATTGTCATTTACAAATTATACAGTCAATCCTTAAATTAAATCTGTACACTTTATTGCACTAGCTTAAATCTTGCAAGCCCAATTAAGTTTTCCTTCCCATGAATAATAAAGTTCTACAAAGCACCCTTGATGAGGAGATATGAGTGTGTTTAATGCTGGGATCACATGAAATAAAAAGCCTCCAGGCCAGTTCCAGTCCATAGAGTGTAATCAAGTCTCAGTCAAAGTATAATTGTTTCACAAACAACTTTAGGAAGCAGGGTCACAGGGTGAGGTAGGATTGTATTTTTTCATATTTATAAACAGAATTATTGCTTTTTAATGGCTCCAAATCTTCTGACAGGATTTCTAGTACAAATTTCTTTCTTAAGTTGAATTTTTATTAATCCGCCTGAACACAGGTTATTTAATTAATTGCATACTGTATGGTAGCAGGGCAGGAGCATACAAATTAATCTTTATTACTGTCCCATCAAGGAACTTGGCAAAGTTAATCTGAGCGGGAGAGAGGAATGTGGAACCCTAACTAGAATAACAGAGTAACCAGCATGGTATATATATATAAAAAACCAAAGGCCCATATAAAGAGACAAGTACCCCTTTCTCTCCCTTAACTAGGGCCATTATTCACTTCTGTCATTAAAACAAACACAACAACTTGTCTCATGGTTTTAGGTTAAAAATACACATTTAAAAGATGCTTTTCATTTTATTCCAACTCCTAATTTGAACAGGCAAAAAGGCTCACCAGCACTCTGCTGGTCCTTTATTCAGTTAAACACCTCCTCTAACTCAAATTATCACTCTGGTGCTGCAAAACTCTTTTCCTTTCACATGCCTGTCCATATGTTTCTGCTCTGGGATAAATTCTGTTTTGACTTTGCTACAGAGATCACAGAGCAACATTGTTGGGTTAATGTGGTACAGCTCAGAAGTTCCAAGACTGGATTAGGTTAGTTCCATTAACAACTGTTAGTGAGAATACAAGTGTGACCTGCTGGTAGTAGCTTGTGTTTTGTACTCAACTGCTAAGTCACTTCATGGAAGTCATATCTCTCCAAATCACCAAAGAACAAATTTTCTTCATAAATCATATCCTGCAGATTTTGTTTTGGATGGATTAAGCAACGAGACTGAAGGATGAAAGCCAGACTACCTCATGGATGACCAGATCAGTAGCTTACATTCTCAATATTTCCTTGAGGAAGCTTAGAGGGAAATGGAATAATATTCATTCTATTAGGCCCTCCCTTTATCCCGCAACATCCAGGGTTTCCCAGACCATCTAAGATTGGCCAGAGCAAAGCCAGCATGCTGAAGGGCAAAATGACCCACTCTCCCATTCTGAAAGTAATTGACTTGAACAGTAATTTACACATCCTCTGCAGAGTGATATCCACCTGTCGCTCAGGTGTCCAGAGGGAGAGGGATCATTACTGCCATTGCTGGACAGGAGTCTGAAAGTCCAGAGATCAGATACTGCTCTAGATATTCCTGGCAACTCAGGCAAGGCATTTGCAGCCATCGGGATGTAAATCAAGCTCAGAGAAACTGACAAGAACATGCAAGCTTTCTGGCCCACCCTGACACAGTTATCATGACCCTCATTCAGTTCCACATGAAACAAATGAAGACGTCTTACCAACTGGAAAATAACTAACTTTCACCAGGAGACTGAGCTATCATTGTCTCAATTTCTTTGAGCACTGAAAGTGTTTACAGATGAGCAAAATAAGCAGCTTTATTGACAGTCCAGATTAGTCCAGCTGAGCATGAAGAACCTGCTCCCACCTCAGCTGATGGGTTGGGGGTGGGAGGGGAAAAGGGGAGTGATTTGAGGCAGGAGTTGCTTGATAAGACCTCTAGCAATGCACAAAAGCAGAGCTGGCAACCTTAGAGCTGGAGCAGTGCCATGCACTTCAGTCACCCTATGCCTTGGCACAGCGGGTGGTAGGCGGGAGTTGGATGATGGAAGCCACCCCACAATGCCTTCGACCTGCTAGACATTGACAACACTGGGTACTGGAGGCAAGCAGCAGTCAAACACAGCTGCACCATGCCAACACAGAAATGACAAGATACTTGGGTCGAGGCCAGGAGCAGGAAGCGAGAATCTTTCTGAACGTCAATGCTGATGGTTGCAGTGACTCTCACAGACATCAAGTTGGTTGCAAAACCTGTACATATGGGAATGGTTCTGTGCGGATGATCAGTAAAACCAAGGACAAAGGAACCACGAGTAGGTGTCTTTAGCTTGTAGACAATTACACCAACCCTACATAACTAAACCATCATATGGCCTTCTGGGGCCAAGAATTTCAAAAATCCATAATCCTCTGAGTGAACACTATATAAAAGAGTAGTCCATTCAACAATCTGTGTCCCAAATACATCTCCTACCTTAGTACCCCTTGTGAACAAGGCACCATCAGCTTTGGATCTAAAATTAACCAACTGGCATCAAGTAGTATTTGCAAAAGAAAACGTTAAACCTGTACTGTTCTCTGAATGTGGAAGTACTGCTGGCATCATAGGTAAAATACCTGGCTAAACTATTTCGTAATGCAGCCTCCAGTCCAACTCTTGCAACCTGTGGAGGTATGATTAGTAGAGAGAAGATATCAGTTCTCCTTATTGTCTTGAATACTTTAATCCAGGTTCGTTGGAATGGTTTTGTGGATAGAGAGGGGAGTTAGGGGTCAGGTTAGGGTTTAGGGACAGAGATATGGGGGAATTAGAGGACAGGCCAATTTCTAGGCATCTGCTCCACATTCAAAGGCCAGTGACAAGGGTGTGGTCCATACTGGACTGTCCCCAGCACAATCCTTGGTTGTTCACGGCAATGACACATTTCACTATATGTTTCAACGTATGCGTGATAAATAAGTCTAAATCTAGCTCTGAAATCTAAATCACCCTTCAATCTTCTAATGTTCCAATGCATTGAAACCTTTTGGTGCAATCTCTGCTCATAATTTAACCCCTTATCGTTCTGCCTATACTGTCCCTCACAGACGTCACTGTCCTTCTTTTCCAAGCTGTGGTGTTCCACCTTCAAGGTGCAGCTTGTACTGGGGTATGTTCAAGGGATGGGGGGAGAAGCAAGAAGAACAAGGAGGCCTTTGAGACAAAAAACGGTGGGTGTATGTTTAATACGTGTGTCCCCTCCAAAGGAAAATCTGAATTTCTCTTCTTGCGCTTGCTTTGTATATCTGCAAAATAACATCGACTTCCTTGCCTTCTACCCTGCGGATATAAATACGAGCATTCCATTAGCTTTTCTGATTATTTTTTCATACCTTTCCACAACAGTTTAATAGTCTATGTATGTAGATCATGAAAATATTGTTTCTGGTGTCTCTTCAAAACCATCAGGTATTAAGTTTTATATTTTTGTATGTTTTATTTTGTACTTTCCCTCTTTAGTTGATCGTTTTATTGTTGACTTCAAGATATAAACTAGTTCTGTATCACATTAAATTCCTTGTGAACACCTTTCTCTATTGTTTTAACCCTTCAATAGACTTTCCCACTTTACAGTGAACAATCTTTCTTGAATGTAAGTTGGCCTAAATCAAGGAGACTATTGAACGAGACCATATTATGATTTCCATTAATGTTCATACATGGTTGGACTCATTACTTACTAACAAATATAACACGACCTATTTTATTTCACAAAACATTTTAAAAGCTAAACAAACATACTAATTCAGAGGAAGATAAAAGGGTTACAGATTAAATGGAACCTTTTATATTGTGTTCAATGGACTGCTGGTAGAAAGGAAAATTGAAACAAATTAAATATTTTGTTAGCAATGGAGAGAGATTTTAATGTGAACATCTTACCCACCAGGAAAGCACTACAAAGTATAAAGAATTGGGAACTCTTACAGGGTTTAATCAGTCAAGGATTTGATGCCGAGGTAACTTGGTGAAAAGAGAGTGCGGGATAGAAGTGCAGATGCAGCCACCAGTATTTTTTGTTTAGCCATGCTTATGGATGGTTTGTCCCACTCCCATCAGGGAGGAGGCTACGTGGCAGGATGGCAGGACCACCAAACTCAAGAACAGTCACTTCCCCCAAACTGTCAAGTCAGGCTGATCAACACCTCCACCCACCAACCCACCACATCACCTAGCATCACTTTATGTACATACAATCAATTGTGTTCTATAGGATTGTTTTTATACTTACATTTTTTTTATTGTGTTTTTATGCTGCATTGGATCTGGAAGTAACAAACACTTTACACTCGTGTCCTGAAGAATGACAATGAACAGTGGCTTTGCAAACTGAGCCAGCGTTTAAGCGCCTGTCCCTAAATGTCCTTGAGAACGTGGTGGAGAGCTGCCTTCCTCAAGTGCTGCCTTCCCTGAGCTGTGATTCTGAGGGAGGGAGTTCCAGGCCCTGGCCCAGCAACGTTGAAGGAGCAGTGAAATGTTTTCAAGTCAGAAAGGAGTGAGGCTTGGGGGACAACTTTCAAGTGGTGGTATTTGCATGATTCTGCTGCCCTTGAAGAGGTCACTGGCTTGGAAGTTGTTGATAAAGGACTGAGGTGAAAAGGGTCAGATATGTTCGGGAACTTGAGAGTCCCATTCATCCCTGTGCACTGTGATTTAAACTGAGATTGAGGAGGACTGTAGTGTGGTGGTGCGGTGGGGGGGACCTTGAAGACGTGTGGTGGTTTGAGCCAAGGAGGGATTTAAACGCACGTATGGGGAAGTTCAATTTCAAGGTATTGCTAAACCAAGATGCACAGGGATGAATGGGAACTTTGTGTGTGAATGGCAACAGAGTATTTCATTGAGAGGTTCAAATTTGCAAAGAGAGGAAAATAAGAATGAAGATCTGCTAACTTAAGCTTATAAATAAATCTTCGGCAAATATGAATGTTCTCGTCTACACTGACCTGGTTGTTGAAATGCCCTTTTGGATCACTGCACAGCAATTTCTAGCCATATGTGTTGCATTGAACAGGAATAAAGAGAAAATGAAATAAGATCACATTAATAATATAGTCAAACCCTGCAGTACAAAATCCTACACTAGTCACTTCAGAAGCAAAGTATGTTTAGAAGCCAGCAACCTGTATAAGATCCAGTAGAAAATTGCGAACAGCTGGAGATGACAGTTGTTTTAACAGCTGAGCTGACAGGATTAATTTAAATGCACTGAAATCAAAAGTAGATAACACCTGTTTAGTCTTGAAGGGGCATCCTGCGAGGTACAGTCTGTGTATGTGTTGCAGAGACCGTGTGATTTCAAAGCCAGAATTACTGAGCACAAACCATCCCTTGGGTCTGAGGACCTGGTGCCTCCAGTAACAGATGTTGAATTTTAGGAGCTTGGTCACCTTCTATCTCTGAACATCTGGTTCACATATGAGCCACTTCTTTATAAAGCAGAGGTCCTAACACTGCACAGTGATCAGAACATTTCAAAGCAACTTACATCCAATCCTCCTGGGCAGAATAATACATTCTCTTTGTGTTTCAGAGACGGGCAATCATTTCTCTTTATTTTCGTTCCTTACTATCTTGCCAAGACTTGCATTAAATAATGCGTGTGAGTGCAACCAACATTTTTGTCAAACAATTTCAACTGCTTTTCTTAAAGGCCCATTACCTAGAGAGAGTGAAAGACTGGCAGATCAAACCCACAGAATAAGAATCAAATTGTAATCAGTAAAGGATTTGTTATCGCTGACATATATCCTGAAATTTGTTGTTTTGCAACAGAAGTACAATGAAATAAATAAAACATACAATAAATTATAATAAGAAATATATACATTAAAAAATTGAATAAGAAGTGCAAAAAGAGTGAAAAAAGTAGTGAAGTTGTGTTCAGGTTACATTATCTGTTCAGAAATATATGGCAGAGGAACAGAAGTTGGTTCATAATTGTAGAGCATGGGTCTTAAGGCTCTTGTACCTCCTCTCTGATAGGAGCAATGAGAAGAGTTTATGTGCAATTTTAGCATTCCCAGGCACTTCACCATCTAACTGTTAAAAGATACTGAAAATGCCTCTTGAATGATAAGATGGCCCCCTGACCTTGCAAATTGCCTCACTGTGACCTCGCACCTTATGATCTACCTGCGCTGCACTTTCTCTGTGACTGTAACACCTTATCCTCCATTCTCAGATTGCTTGTCCCCAGTACAGCCTCAATGTACGGACTCGATGAATTGGTCTGTATGGGTGGCGCGCCAAACCAAAGTTTTTCCTTGTACCCCTGGTACGTACAGCAAGAAGAAACCGATTTATCAATTTAAAAAGATGAAGCAAATAATTGACAGGAAGCAGGAAAATGGACAAAGGGACAGATGTACAAGCCCTATAAAATCAAGATGTACTGCTCCAGTGTGTAAAATATTTGCTTTATATACGTAATGGCCTCAGAGGAAAACAGCAATAGTGGAAAGGGATCAAGCAGTTTATTCTTAATAATAATCATGTGGGTTTACACTTTAAAATTCATGACAATAAAGGTTCTGGCTTGCTCTGATTTTCCCATCCATCTCTTTAAGACTTCTTGCATTTGTCCTCTCTCTCTCTCTCTCTCTCCCCACCCTCTCCTGCTCCCTCTCCCCCTCCCCCTCTCTCTCTCTCTCACCCATTACACTAAAGCAACAGCCCCTGCAACCCGTCACATCCACACCAACCTTCAAGCACGCATTTTCATCCTAACCCTACCCTCACCCATTTTATTCTCCCCTACATTCTCACCAGCTCCATCACATTCTACCATTCAATTGTACACTACATTTACAGCTGCCAGCTAATCCTACCAGCCCACCCGTCTTTGGGATGCAGGATGAGAACCACCTGGTCGCGAGGAGAGTGTACAGACTCCACACGGACAGTAGACCATAAGACCATTAGACATAAGAACAGACTTAAGCCATTTAACTCATTGAGTCTGCACCATTATAAGTGACTTATTATCCTTCTCAACCCCATTCCCCTGACTTCTCCCTGTAACCTTTGATACCCTAACTAATCAAGAGCCCATCAACCTCTGCCTTAAAGATATCCAATGACTTGGACTCCACAGCCGTCTGTAACAATGAATTCCAATATTCATCACCCTCTGGCTAAAGAAATTCCTCCTCATCTCTGTTCTAAAGGAATGTTCTTTATGGTCAGACTGTGTCCTCTGGTCCTAGACTCCCCAATTATTCGAAACATTTTCTCCATATCCTCTCTATCCAGGCCTTTCAATATTCTGCAGGTTTCAATGAAGCTCCCCATCCTCAGTCTTCTATACTCCAGCGAGCACAGGACTAGAGCAATCAAACATCCCTCATACTTACAGTGCCCAAGGTGAGGATTGAACCTGGGTCCCTGGAGATACAAGACTGTAGCTCTACCACCTGTACCACTGCGCAACTACTGTACCTTGGAACAGAAGTCAGAGCACATCCTCAGACCTAGAGTTTGGCAACAGAGGCTGGCTGAGTGAATTCCGGTGGTGGGAAGCACTGGATCTGGTCAAAACCCAACAAGAAGAGTTCCATGGCAACATGAGGGACCTATAGACAGCTTGATGGCACAGGGGATTTGGCCTGAGCTCTGAGGTAAAGTGCCGGCTGAAAGTGGCCTATGGAAGGCAGAATAAAATTTCTTTAAAAACTCCAGCAGCATGATTAATGAGTTAAAAAATTAACACCATCATTGGTTTTCACACTAACTGCGGGTGTTAACATCAATTAATTAACAACCCTAGCTTTTATTAGTGTTGAAGAATATGGGGTATATTTGATTAAGAAAAACACCCAAGAGGTGCAACAACTTTGAGCCTCTACAAAGCAAAAGGAAATCAAAATTATCCTGAGCAACCCACAAATTGGAGAAGGGAAGGGGATCTGCCTTAATAGAAAAAGATCTATTTTGTCATTTTCTGTAATGTGAAGCTATATCATCTGAATGGCAGGAGCATCTTCATTCAATCAGGCCAACAAGTACGAGCTGAAAATAAGACATGTTTATTTAATGGAGATACAAGAGAGTGCAGATGCTGGAAATTGGGAACAATAGACAAGACTGTGCTGCGAAAAAGAGCAAGAGGGGAATCATAGAGACATGGCCAGCCCCCAATCCTGAGTCTTGTTAATCTCTTCTGATCAACTGGATGACAAGTAAGAGAGAGATAACGGGGAGAAGTCCCACTCCTGAAAAGCTAGCAGCATTTTCTCAGAACTTTTTAGATCCAGCCTGATTGAGGAGTGATGTATATCAGATAACGGGAGCTGACATGAGATGATATACACACTGGAGGAACTCAATGGGTCAGGTGGCATCTACGGAGGGAGGTGAATAGTCAACATTTCAATTCAACAACCTTATATTTATTTATTTTACTTTTTTTCACATAAATTATGTGAGAATAGACTTTAGCTCAAATTTTGGTGCAGTGATCGGTGAATTTTTTAAAAATAAATTTCTTGGATGAAAAGATGGAGGACTATATGGGAGGGAAGTGTTGGATTGATCTTGGAAGAGGTTAAAATGTCAGCACAACACATGGGCTGAAGGGCCTGTACTGTGCTATGATGTTTTATTTCAATCCAACCTTCATGGTCGATGTGACCCCAATGATGCTGAATGCTGTGAGAGCAGATGTTATTCTGTAACTCAAATCTTTGCATAGTGAGTTATGAATTCGTTAAAAGAAAATTTCTTATACTTGAATAGCCATAATGCAGGGGTCCTGTAATAATGATCACGGAAGAGATAGGGCTTGAACAGTATTAGTTCTGCAGCAAATTCTTCTCTGCCTTTTATATTACTGCAACCACCTTTTGACTTTCACCTGCGGCCTCCTCCTCCCCCACCCAACCTCAACCTGCCTGCAGTCTTCCACAAATAGATGAGTCCATGGTCCACATGAGCATTTTCAAAGCAACATGGGCAAAATGGATGACACTATAAGTTCTGAATAGCTGATGCTTATTGTCAGCTAGAAGCTCTATCAGTATAAATGAGGTAATTTTTTGGGTGGACGTTTGGAGAAACATTTTTATTCTTTTGTTGGTTAATACAGAGAAGTTCAAGCACACGTTATCTAGGGGTGACAGGCAGGTGCTTTGGTGTGACTATCAGTTTCACAGCACCACTGGCCAGGGTTCAATCTTGACCTCACGTGCTGCCTATGTGGGGTTTGTAACTTCTGCCTGTGACTGTGCTGCCTTGCAGCTATACACACTCACGGGGAAGGCTTTGGGAGTAAAACCCAAGAATAAATCCAGGGCTGGAATCCCTAAGGCAGTCCTATGTTGCGTTCAACACTGACAGGCAACTCCTGTGACATCTCTGGTGCCAAACTGTACTGGTCTCTGCTGTTCTTTTGGATTCATCAGCTGAATGAAGGAGGGGAGCCTGCAGCATGAGCAACAGCTTTCTCTCGATACCGCACTGCCCTGACTTGTGTACTGGCTGGTTATCACGTAGACAGCTACGACGCGACATCCATGGTTGACCTCAACAACAGACAGCCTCGGTGGTCAGCATATGGCTCTGACTCCATTAAAGGATTGTTAGACTGTGGTCCTTCTGCTATGGAGATCAAGCAGAAGAATAAACACAAGAGATTCTGCAGATGCTGGAAATACAGGGCATCACACTTAAAATGCTGGAGGAACTCAGCAGATCAGGCAGAAGTTCAGCCTTAAACGTCAACTGTTTATTCCTCTCCATAGATACTGCCTGAGCTGCTGAGTTCCTCAGCATTTTTCCTCAAGTGGAAAAATGGTATGTTCAGCAGTTACTGAATGGAGGAGTAGGTTCAAAGGGACGTGTCACTTGTTACCTGTGGCTCTTGGGAACAAAGCAATAGCACATGCTCTTTGCCTCCTAATTCTGTTCTTCTGCTCAGTTACATCATGACAATATCTATTTCAACTCAGTTCTTCTCCAATGCCCTTGATATCTTTACCCAACAATCATCAATCAGTCTGAATCTTTAGAAGGTAAAGTTTCTTACATTCTTTGTGCATAGTTTTGACTTCTACCAGCACCAATAAATTATGCTGTGCTTAAGATCATTCCCCTTTTGTTTTTGACTTGCTCGTTTAAATCCTTCTCTCTTTATCTACCTGAATCAAATATTTTAAACACCACAAAGAAATAAATATGAATAAATATTTGAACTGCAAGAGCCAAGTCAATGCCTCTTGTCAATATTCAATACTGATGAAATCCTGCCATCCAAATCATATTTCTTGTGCTTAAGGGCAGGCACGTAGACTGCAAACGCAGGATAAAAACTGCAACAGAAGGTAGGAGACAACAGCAGAAAGCACTCCAGGTGGGGGTCATCAGGATTCGTTTTTTGGCAGAAGGGTTTGCAAGGTGTGAGGTCTTTGGAGCTTGGAGGAGTTACAGAACTTGCAGTGTGCACCAGACTGTCCAGGTATTCTAGTCACACGGCATGTTCCACAAGCGTGTCTGCACGCAGTAGAAGGTGCAGCGCAGAGAGGCAGTACAGCGCCCGTAAAAATGAGTGTGCTTATTTACTCATAACGCGCCATCTGCTCTCTTAAAATACTGAAGGAGAAAGCTGCCTCGCTTCAACAGAGCCAAAGGAGCTATCATCAACTCTGTTACCACCATCAACACATAGATCTGTATCAGCTGGGAGTATCAGACACCAAGGTTGTAGGGAGTATCATGCAGTATTGGTAACGAGGTAACAGCTAATGGAAGATGGGTGGGTGGCTGGGGGGTTGGTGGGGGGGAAGGGAGGTGTTGTGTGGGGGTGCAAAGGTGATTCTCTGCGCAGATTGCCTGTCTCAGTTTGCAGCGCCTTGGAACAGATAGGTGGCCTGGTTTGAATGGGAAGCCAACGCAACCGCAGATGCAGCATGACTGGTTTTAGCTCCTGCTATATATGACTGTGCATAGAGTGGAGGAGACATGGACGAAGTCACAGGACACAGCTTCCCTGCCAGTGAACACCGGTCTTCTGTAGCAGGTTCAACGATACACTCAGTGGACACTTAATTAAATACCATCTGTCCCTAATAAAGTGGCCATTAAGTGTGTATCTGTGGTCTTCTGTGGCTGTAGCACATTCACTTCTGTGCTCAGAGATGCACTTCTGCACTCCGCCATTGTAACACGTGTGTATTTGAGTTACTGTTGCCTTCCTCTTAGTTTGAACCAGTCAGGTCATTCGCTTTCATTAACAAGGAGTTTTCACCCACAGAACTGGCACTCACTGAATGCTTTTTTTTGTTTCTCACACCATTCTCTGTGAGACAATTGTGCATGAAAATCCCAGGAGATCAGCAGTTTCTGAGACGCTCAAGCCACCCCATCTGGCGCCAACAATCATTTCACAATCAAAGTCACTTGGATCACATTTCTTCCCCATTCTGATGTTTGTCCAGAACAACAATTGAACCTTTTGACCATGTCTGCATGCTTTTATGCATTGAGTTACTGCCACGTGATTGGCTGATTAGATATATGTATTAATGAACAGGAGTACAGTTATATCTAATAAAGTGGCCACTGAGTGACATTTGAATGACATGGTGGGACAAATTCTCCTCGCTTCCTATGTTGCTTTAATAGTATTTTCAAGGCTCGAAATTGTTCCCAACAAAGAACTCTAGAAGCAAAGTCTACATACTCCTCAGCAAATTTGTCTTCTAACCCGTTGTACATTTGCTTTCCATAAAATGTACAATCTTCCATAAAATGCAGTTTAGAATGTGTTCAATCCCACTTCACCTAATTGGAACTGAGGAGCATTCTCGGTCTGCCATTGGCCACATGATACTTGCGTAAAGACAAAATATTGCCCTCACCTCCCTTCTACCCTCTACGTACAGAACCATGGTCTGCATAAGCAACTATTTACATAAAGTTCCTGCCGCAGTTCTAATGAGTGCTGAGGGACTGCTACACTGTGTGAGGTTCTCTCCAATTGACTTTGAAGGTGTTTGGCACACTGGCTTTCATCAGTCAGGGCACTGAGTATAGGAGTTAGAAAGTTATGCTGCAGTTGGTGAAGTCTCATTTACCATGAGCACCCTACCACCCAGACAACATTATTTATGACAACACCAGTAGGGTTATACTGCTGTATACAGCTACATGAAACAATGTTCCTCTGGGACCAAGGTGCAACACGCACTACATGTATCACAGACAGCACATAAACTAATATTAACACAATAATAGAAACTGTTCTTCAGGTGTGCACATTGACATAATGTGCATATACAATGTAGAGTTTACTATACAACAGTATAACCCTACAGTGTACAGTTGAAAAACAATAAACTTGGATATTCCATGCACCATTTTGGTCAACCTATTAATGGAAAGATGTTGTTAACACTTACTTCCTCATAATCTAATCTCTCTCACGTGCCTCTAACCCTGCCGAATGTCTCTGAATGTCATACCATCCATCTATACTAGGGATAACTTACAGTGGCCAGCTAACCTGCCAACCCGCACATCATTAGGTATCAGAGCACCCCAAGGAAACCCACAATGTCATAGGGAAAACGTGCAAAGCCCATGCAGAGACCAGGATCGCAGTAACCTCATTGGAGTAGTTTGACATCAGCACCACCCACTGTTACTTAGTTCTTCATGTAACATTGGTGGAGGCCGATCACAGGACAAGCAAATTAGCAGAAATAACACAAAAAAAAAGGCAGCTTTGATTTTCACAAAAACCTGTATGACTGGCTACCATTCAGCAACAGCTCCTGAAACTGGATGCACCTTTGCTAAGTACAAGGTGTATGCTTTATGTCATACTTAAACCAACATCAGGTATCCCGGTACGTTTCGTATCTATTTACTGCCCCAGGAGCTTCTGGAGTGGATCAACTCTTAACTTCCCACTTCTGTAACTGGTCTTCTGTGTTTTTTATATGCTGAGTTTGCCAATTTTCAAGTGCTTTAAGGTAAAAAATAATCAAACGTGCTTTCTGTCTCTTCAAAAAGATTGTCTGATTCTTTTATTCCTTCAGAAGTATTTAGACTTGGGAAAAATAATTGCAAATAGTGCCTGAAGTATACTCTACTTTATGTTAATTTATTCAATAAACTAATTACTACCAAATGGTAAAAATCACATGTGGATGTCTCCCACGCTAACATTGGATCAACAAACCATCTGCTACCACATCAGGATTGTTGAAGTGACAATTGTTTCAGATTCTTCAGGTTGTACAGCTTGGCAGTTAGATTTCCAACCTCAGTCTACGAGGCTTGTAAGGAACCCTGCTGTCCGTTACTCAGCTTCAGAAATTCACATGCATTACAAAAGTATATCTATTCTCATGGTTCAGCTTGCTTCAAATAGACTGCAACAAATTGTACCTACTCAATAAAAGGCTTAATCATTGAGAGTGTGTGGAAAATTCAACAACACATTTCAACCTTAAAAGTTAATGCCTCTGGTAAACATCCCGCGTGCGTGTAAGACATATGTGTATATGTGTGCAAGTATACGGTATATGTGTCATGTGTGCATTGGTGTATCTGTGCAAATATGTGTGTGCATACACATGTGTATGCCTGCATCTGTATGTGCACGTGGATGTAATTGTAAGTGTGAATTGTGTGCGCACGCGTTTGTGCGTGTGTCTTTGTGTGTGTATGTACATGCCTGTCTGTGGGTGTGCACACCATCAGTGGCCACTTTATTAGGTACCTCCCGTACCTAATAAATTGGCCACTGTGTGTATCGTCATGGTCTTCTGCTGCTGTAGCCCATCTACTTCAATGTTTGATATATTGTCCACTCAGAGATACTCTTCTGCACACCACTGTTATAACACGTGGTGATTTGAGTGACTATTGCCTTCTTGTCACCTTCAACCAGTCTGGCCATTCTCCTCTGACCTCTCTCATTAACAGAGCATTTTCATTTACTGGATATATTTTTGTCCTTTGCAGCATTCTCTGTAAACTCTAGAGACTGTTGTGGATGAATATCTCAGGAGGTCAGCAGTTTCTGAGATATTCAAACCACTTCATCTGCTACCAACAAGCATTCCATGGTCAAAGTCACTTAGATCACATTTTTCCCCTATTCTGCTGATTGATCTGAACAACAACTGAACCTCTTGACCATGTCTGCATGCTTTTATTCATTGAGTTGCTTCCACATGACTGGTTGATTTGATACTTGCATTAATGACCAGTTGTACAGGTATACCTCACAAGCTGAGCACTGAGTATGGATTTGTGCGTGGTGTGCATGTGTATGCATGTGCCTATGTATATGTGTATATGTATGTACGTATGTGTGTGTGTGTGTGTGTGTGTGCGCGCGTGTGTGTGGGCATTTACACTTCGGTTCATTCAGAGCAGTTTATGTTCTGGGACTCCTGCCAGGTTTCATGGGATGGAAGGTAGAAAGTGACACTGACCCACAGAACAGCCACAAGTCAAATGGTGGCATTGTGCTAGAGACCCCATCTTGGGTGAGGAAGGTCTGAGCTTGGTCAATATTTGTTTACCCTGCAACACCCCGATGGTCTGATGCCCATCCTGGGGTGTGACACAGCGGACTGGAGTACTGCCCCTTGTGGGTTGAGGTCAGTGAGAACCCAGTGTTTCATCCATCCAGCCTTTCTTCTGGTGCCATTCGCCACAGTAACAGGGTGAAATTGGACTCCAGCAATGAGCAGGTATAAACATCAGCAAACTAGATGCTCAATTTCTCTGCTGTCTTTTCATTCATTTGAAATGAAAAGAGAATACAAAGCAACATGCCAGTTCACCACACCCCTTTTACATTTACAACCCTCCACTCCCACAGACTACTCATCCAGGATGCCACCACAGTCAAACTGGGGCCTACTCACAACTCAAAGCAAAGGTCAACAAACGTCCTCTTGGAGGAAGCTAGAGGTTCAGGCTGAGTAAGCTCCTCCCAAGCAGCCTGACCCACTGAATTCTTCCAGCTGCTCATTTATTTGATCCAGGTTCCAGCATCTACAGACTTCTGTATCACAAAACAAATGTCAACAGGTAGTAGTGATCTAGAGCTAAATTGCCTTTGCGCTCTCACTTGAGTCCAATGGCTGAGCTGCACTTTCCTGCCACACTGCTCACTGAGAAACCATCAGCTACCTGACCACATCGTGCCTCGTTTCCATCAACACCAACAAACTCAGTTAACAGAACATTGAACACTGCAGCACAGTGCAGGCCTTCAGCCCACAACACTATGCCAACCTTTTAATTTACTCTAAGATTAATCTAACCCTTCCTCCTACATAGCTCTCCATTTTTCTATTATTCATGGGCCTTCATATAAGTTCCTTTAAGGTCCGCAATGTACCTATCTCTACCACCACCTCCAGAAGGGTGTTCCACGCACCCAGCCTTGTCAGTGTAAAAAACTTACTCTCTGACATACTGTACCCACTATTCTTACGCCCAATCGCCTTATTGTTATGATCCCTTGTATTAACTATTTCAGCCCTGGAAAAAATTCTGTCTATTCACTCGATCTATGCCTCTGATAATCTTGTACACCTCTTATCAAGTCACTTCTGATCCTCCTTTGTTCCAACCGAGCCCCAGCTCACTCAACTTACCCTCATAAGGCACCATGCTCTCTAATCCAGACAGCATCATGGTATGCTGTTTGCATGCTCTCTAAAGCTTCTACATCCTTCCTACAAGTGAGGCAAACAGAACTAAGCTCAATATTCCACGTGTGGTCTAACCAGGGTTTTATAAAGCTGCAACATCATCTCATGGCTCATGTACTCAATTCCCCAACTAATGAAGGCCAACACATCATACACCTCCTTAACAACTCTAATGGTAGATCATTTGGATGCATGACAGCAATTCATATTTGGATTCAGTTATCTACAATAAAAATGCCCTCAATCTTCTCTATAAGCTTTGATTCAACTTACTCTGCACACTCTTTCACGTTCCACCAAAGTATTTCTAAAGCTGCTATATTGATAAGCCGTTTACCATCAGAGCACCAAGCAGAATTTGGACTTGCAAAAAGAAAACTCATCAATTAGTTTTAACTTAAGTAAAACTCCCCTTGCCTTGTGTTATTCTTTTTCCTCCACATAGAGTCATAGAAAACAGAAACAAGCCCTTTGGCCCAACTGACCAAGATACCCATCTAAGTTGGTCCTATTTGAACATGTTTACCCCACGTCCCTTTGAGTCTTTCCTATTGATGTACCTGTCCAAGTGTCTCTTAAACGTTGTTAATGCATCAGCCTCAACCAGTTCCTCTGGCAAATCATTCTGTATACTGACCACACTCTGGGTGAAAAAGTTGCCGTTCAGTTTCCTACTAAATTACAACTAACCCACCCCCCTCCCACCCTTAAACCTATGTCCCCCTGTTCTTGATTCCCCAACCCTGGGAGAAAGACTGTGCACATTCACCCTGTCTATGCTCCTCTATAGATCACTGCTCGTTCTCCTAAGCTTAAATGGATAAAGTCCCATCTGCTCATCTTCTCAGTCCCTCCAGTCCTGTCAACATCCTCATAAATCTCCGTTTTCCATCTTGGTGGCTTCCTTCCAGTAAGCTGATATAATTTTAAATAACCTATATGATTTACAGAGGAGATTTACAAGGATGTTGCCTGGATTGCAGGGCGTACCTTATGAGAATAGGTTGAGTGAACTTGGCCTTTTCTCCTTGGACCAATGGAGGATGAGAGGTGACCTGATAGAGGTGTATAAGATGACGAGGGGCATTGATCGTGTGGATAGCCAGAGGCTTTTTCCCCAGGGCTGAAATGGCTAACATGAGGGGCATAATTTTAGTGTGCTTGAAAATAGGTACTGAGGGGATGTCAGGGGTAAGTTTTTTACGCAGAGAGTGGTGAGTGCATGGAATGGGCTGCCAGCGACGGTGGTGGGGGCGGATATGGTAGAGACTTTTACGAGACTCCTGGATAGGTACATGGAGCTTAGAGAAATAGAGGGCTATGTGCTAGGGAAATTCTAGGCAGTTTCTAGAGTAGGTTACATGGTCAGCACAGCATTGTGGGCTGAAGGGCCTGTAATGTGCTGTAGATTTCTATGTTCTATGTTCTATGATTTGAAGCTGGAAGCTGTTTCAATAGCAACTTTCAGATCAGAACTGGTTGAATTGTGGACATGGAAAAAATTGCAATGCACCAGAAGTGAGAAAGGAATAGCTTCACCAAAGAATAAGACAGGAATGAAAGGCTCAATGGTATGTTAGTGAATCCATAAGAAAATAAATCACTTTCTAAGTGTTAAAAAGCACTCAAAGAATTCCGGGAAAAAACAATGACACTGACCCCAGTGGTAGATGGTGAAAAACAAAACAGTGTATCACCTTTAGAACGCGTACATATTAATCTATAAAATGCCACATCACTAATTCTTTTCACCACCTGAAATTAAGGGAAGGGACGAGGTGGAGGAGGGAGGTTGTGGAGGCAGGGGGAATGGAAAGCAGTGGGAAGGATTCAGCCAACTTCTAGTTCACCAGAAGGGTTGTGAGAGAGAGAAAGTGGAAACAGGAACAAAGAATTGATGGTGGTGTACCTTAATGATTGCAATGTACAGGTTGAGAAAATGATAAGCACATGAGATTCCGCAGATGCTGGAAATTTTGAGCAACGCAGGCAAAATGCTGGAGGAACTCGGCAGGCCAGGCAACATCTATGGAGGAAAGTTAATCAGTTGGCATTTCAAATCCAGATTTAGATTTATTTATCACGTGTACATCAAAACACACAGTGAAATGTGTCATTTGTGCTAAAAACCAACGCACCCAAGGCTGTGCTGGGGGCCGCCCGCAAGTGTTGCCACACATCTGGTACCAACATAGCATGCCAGTACGGGTAAAGCGTCCTCGCCCAAAACATTGGCTGTTTAATTTCCCTCCATAGATGCTGCCTGGCCTGCTGAGGTCAGCATTTTGTGTGTGTTGCTTGCGAAAACAATGCACTTTCTGATTACCAACTGAAACAGGGGTCGGTGTCACTGTTGGTTCCAGAATGGGTATGAAAACAAAAAGATTCCAATCCTTACTTGGAACATTGTGAGGACAAGTAATCAAGTCAAACAATCAGTCCAAATGAAATAAACTATGCTCCAAGTTTGGAGAGAAATGTTGAGGATGGAGCAATTGACACCAATAATAAATGGAAGCCACACTTGGCGTGCACAAACAAAATCTATATCCAAAAACAATAGCTGAGGAACTTGCACTCCTTATTTTGTGAATAGGTCATTAGTCTTGATGTGTGACTTAACAGCAGGACCAGAACTTAGCAGAGATTTCAGAATAAACAGCACCTTCAATTGTCTACTATTTCCAACTGCTGAGGTAGTCAGTAATTACACTGCATGATGCATTTTGCATAGACGATACATTAGTTTGTTGTGGTCTAAGCTGCCAAACAAATTAACATGAAGTTAAATATTTCATTGAACCCTCCAGACATGGTACATGGTGGGACACTGCAGATATTTTCTCCCTGCAAGGCACGAGATTCCAAAGATCTCAAATGTTTGTCTTTCAGCCATCTTTCCAAATTTAAGAATAATTCATTTGGTCTTTTTTTTTCAACTAATTTCAAATCAGACAAAATATGTTTCTTTCCCTTCCAATGCTGTCTAATAATAGACAAACTTGGAAAACAGAAACATTCAGCCCATCATTCCTCTGCTAGCTCTTTGAAAGGACAACACAATGATTTTCACTTTGCTTTTCTCTACCAAAATACTTCTTTACAAGCATGTATTCAAATCTTTATTCAAAGCTGTTAGTGCCTCTTCTTCCACCACCCTTTCAGGCAGTGTGGTTTAGGTGATAACTTGCTGCCTTAAAGCAGTTCTGAACACCTCCATGTTCCTTTAGAGACACAAGAGACTGCAGATACTGGAACCAAACTCAGTGGGCCAGGCAGCATCGGTGAAGGGAGATGTTTCCAGTTGAGACCTTCATCTGGCCTCAACAGACCATGGAGTCAAGCACAGAAATACACCCTTCAACTCATCCCGTCCATGTCAAGTTGTTTGACCACCTACAATAATCCCATTTGCTCCCACTAGGACAATATTTTCTACACACAAGTGATTCTGCAAATGCTGGAATTCCAGAGTAGCACACACAAAATGCTGAAGAAAATCGGCATGTCAGGATATTTTGGATCCAAGACCCTTCATCAGAATTTCCATATCTTGCCTATTTAAGTGTCTGTCTAAATGCCTCTTAATTGTATCTGATTCCACCAACTCTTCTGAAAGTGCATTCCAGGTATCAACAGCTGTCTGCATGAAGCTCCTACCCCTCAAGTCTCTTTCTTTCCTACCCCTCATCATAAACCTATTCCCTCTTGTTTTTGATATCCAAGAATATCTGTGAGGGAAAGACAAAGTTGATGTTTCAGGTCAAAGACATTTTGCCTGAAGATAAGCAGCGTCCTTCAGATTTCAAAAATGTCACAAGTCATGAGATAATTATCCAGAGGGCATCCTCCCCCACCACGAGGCCAGTCTTAATGTCCTAGCTCACAGCATCAGGAGTTAATTTCACTCTGGAGATTACGCTCCAGTCCTTTCCCATTGTACCTCCGGCTACTTAGACAGCAATCAGAACCAAACCACTTTGTCTCCCAACAGATCGAAGGAAATAAACCACTTGTAGTAATTCTCTCTGCCACTTTAGTTGAGATCAGCTGAGGCCGGGAAGACCAAAGGCCAGCTGCGGAAGCTGAATGGATAATTACATGTCATTCATTTGTTCTTGTGTCTTTTCAAGTTTTGCTCTTTTTTTTAAGCTTTTCTTCTAACCATGGTTTACAGATTCCTCACAAGACTCTCCTGTCTGAAAACTTGGAAGTCTAAAGTATTGGCAGACTATATAACTCAACCCACATTTGCTGGGGTCGGCATTGCATTAGGAGAGAGGATTGGAGCTGGACTCTCTGTCAGTGTCGGTGGAAGGATAACAGAGACCTGGACACGACACAGGAAAATAGACCGGAGGCTCTCTTCTTGCAAAGGTTCATCGTGAACACTTTGACAAGAACTGAGCAAGATGCTAGTCATTCTCGGCTGATCCTGACTTCAAAGAATATTCAATTCGAAGCCTACTTCCAACAAGATGAATGAGGAATGAATATCCTGGCTCTTTTCCCCTTCCATAAGCAGCATGTCAGGTAACACCTCTGACATCAGTTTCTATGTCCCTCCAATTTCCTCACAGACTGACCAAGTTTGTGATGTTTCTGAATGGTGTCACTAGTGAATATAACTCTCTCCTTGAAGTCAGAAAATTGTGAGTTCAGATCCTACACCTGGGGACTAAGTAAGCACCTAACCACCGTCAATGCATGAGACAGCATTTGAAAGAATGCCAGCAAGTCAGAAAATGCACTGGGTTGGCATGGATTATTGAGGCAGGAGAGTCAAATATAAAAATCAAAAGAAAATAAAATTAAAAATACAAGAGATTCTGCAGATGCTGGAAATATTGAGCAACACACACACACACACAGGAAGCTGGATGAACTCAGCATCGATGTATGGAAATAAATAGTCAACAGTTCCAGCCAAGATCCTTCACCAGGGCTATCCAGTCAGTTCTCTATGGGCCTGATGAAGCGTCTCAGCTCAAAACGTTGACTGTTCATTTCTCCCCATAGGTGCTGCCTGGCCTGCTGAGTTACTCCAGCATTCTGTGCGCGTCGCTCAAAATAAAATTAAAGGCACTGGGGTCTGAACAGTCTGGTTTAAATTCCACGGTGTCTAAACCAACTTCTTTTTATTTTTTTTTTGTTGTTTTGTTAATTGTCAGACTTACATATGTTAGTGTTTAGTCCTCATTCTAGTTGAAGTAAATTGCGGCCCGAAGCAGCTCAAGCAGCCATTGTACTCATCAATAACTCTATTCACTAAGTCTCCTGATCCTTGGAGCATCAGGTAAAGGCAACTAAATTACAGAAGCTGGTTTGTATTCAGAAGCTCTGAGCTTGACCCAGCTATGACTAGCATATCAATTGGGCTGCCACTATAAGTGAGTTTGTTTTTCCCCAGACCTCCTAGATTAAGGGTCTTATGCCAATGGAGTGGTTGATTGTGAGGGGGAAGGGTGTTGATTGGAGAACTCAGGCTAAGACACTTTAATACATAAGCATATGTAGTATAGTATTCCATCCACACTGCTTCTTTCAATGGTTCAGGGTAATTAAAGTGGGGCCCTGTAAATCCATTTAAAGACATAGTCCAGGCTATTATTTTCAATATGAAAAATGAAACCTGTGGTAAGTCTGAGTGTGCCAATTACAATACCACCAACATTTATGATCTGAATTTGATTCAGGTCACCCACGTAAAAACATGCCTGGTCACGAGCTGATATCTTATTTGAGTGATCACATTTAATACGATTGTCCTTCTAGTCTGGCTAACTTCATTTTAGTGTTAGTATGTTTCAGTTCACATGATTTTTATACAAGAAAGCAGATAGCCATTATAATATTAATTGTTCTTTAAGTGCTATGCTTTTTGCCTGGTTACATGACTACTGAACCATTAGTGTGCTGATCTGAAATTATCAAAGCCCAAGGCCTTTGATATGGGCTGGAGTCAATGAGTTTAGTCTACTACCTGCTGTGCAGGTAATTTATTGCTCTTACCCTTGTTGCTAGCAGGTCAATCTCTAATCCTTTTACAAACCATCCAATAATCTATCTAATTGACAAACATGTCTACTCACTCAGATTAAAAATACTTTTAAGGTATTGAGCCAGTTCATCTGAGATGAAACGAGATGTTGTAAGTTAGTCAGGTGTTTCAATAAAACTCCTGTGATAAAGTTACAACATTTAGCAAAACTGAAAAAACAGTAATGTTGCTACTTTTTTAATCTAAGTAGTTAAGCAGTAGAATTCTAATATTAATATGTTAGTTATCCAAAGCTATTGGGGGTTGTTGAACCAAGCCAAGTAATTGGAGTGAGGAGAGAGACCAACAATTACCTAATTAAATTGGGATCCTACAAATCCATTTAAAGGAATATTGAGGTTACAAAGGGTAGGATAGACTTAATGAGGTGAATGGCCTATTATGTGCTTGGCTTTACAGATAAATTTGACCTCATCACATCCACAAGGTAACTGGAAGAGTGTACGCAGTTTTAATTGGTATAGCTGGTATGTCAAAAAATGGTAGCCAATGTGTGAATAGCAAGATACTACCAAAAGCAAGTGATAACTGGTCTGTTCACTGATTGTGGATCAGTGCACTGGAAGTGTCTAGTCCTCTTGCAGTGAAGCCATGGGATGTTCTATGCTTACTTGAGCAGACAAAAAGAACTTTGTTTTGTATCTCAGCTGAAAGGGTACATTTCCAACGATGTGGTATTCTCTGGATACAAAGCTAGTCTACGTTATTAGCTCATGTTGAGGATGGGTTTTAGACTTACAACCTTTATAATGCAAAGGTAAAAATGTCAACAGTTGAGCCAAGCTGAGAGAAGAGTGGGAAGAGAAACTGAGTACAAATGCATGACCTGCTTGTTACCAATAGTGCACAGTTTGATTTTAGCTTCATTGTTCATGTACACAGTCAGTGCTAAGCGGCATTCCAAATTGAAATGTGTTTGGTTCAGTGATAATCTTCCATAATTAATACTGTATACTGAATGATACTGTTCTTAAGTTGTTTTCTATTTAGAAAGGGAAAATGCAGAATAAAATTGTGTTAAATGAAAGCAAGCTCCATAAGACAATACAGTGCATGCATTAGACAATAAAGTTGCAAGATAGAAAAAGAACAATAAGTTATTTAGAGTGTAGCTCCAAAAAAGGAAATGGATGGGGACTGGAACTCAGCATGAAAGAGGAAGCTGCTTTAAAAGACTTCTCTCAAGAGCAGTTACAAGCTAACAATCCAAAGACACACTGTTGTCATCGGCCAAACTAAAACATTTGTACATAATGGAAATTTTAAAAATAAGCCCTTTCATCCTTTGCCATCTTTTGCACTACTACTATTATTATAGTACCTCATGCATTTTCATACTGTAAGCCATTCAGTCTTGAGTGGGCCTTGATCGATAAAGTCTGCCTGGCCACCTTAATTAAACCTTAAGACTCAGTTCACTTGCTACCCAGCACCACTCAAGACCTGTTCTCCTTATTAAGCTCACAAACCCTCCCCTGAGTACTCAAATAAAAAGAGGTTTGGAAGCAACAGCAGCAGTGTCAGAGGTTTGAGTCCCACAGCCTCAGGTGGTAAAGATCTCTTAGAGAAAATTCTCCAAAAATACTCTTGTGTAAAGCGTGTCTGGTATGCTTGCTCTTGCTATTAAAAATAGCAATGAAGGCACACTCAGAGAAATCCCTCACACCACGCCCCTCCTCACCAAAATGGGGTCTCTTTTCATTTCAGTGAATGCTTGATGCACAGCTTCTCCACATCAGCATGACAGGAACAAAGCAGAAATGAAGTGGTGGGCTTGTTGATTAAATTCAATATGCATAGTCATGACAAGCCTCTTGTACATGAAATTACTGAGCAGCCAATATTATCACTGATAAACACTTCAAATATTTAGATAGATTGGCCTTTTTGAGTGATCTTTGGTCTGAAGGACAGTGAAGACAGTGTGCGCAAACATCTGGAACACAGGCTCCAGTATCTATAACCAATAAGCAGCTGTTCCAAATCCACTCAACGACACATCTGACCATTAACGCCCAGTGCAATTTCCTATGCCTTTCTAGACTTGAGTCAACAGTGTTGTTCAGTGACTCAGATCCTGGAGGAAAGTTTAAAAATCACGATTAAAAAAAAAGACGAGATCAACATGGAAACAGTAAGGACAGGAAGCAAATGAAAATAAGTAACTGGTAGACATGAAGAAGATGACATCCCCATATCACAACAAAATATTGTGTTGCTAAAATGGATTCAGGAATAGAAACCTGGCATAATGAATATAAACTGAGTAACTGTTGTAATGTAGAGAAGAAATGGTAATAAGGCAGAGTAAATCTTCTGAGAGCATGGAGGATGTTGCCAAGACTAGACAGCCTGAGTTATGGGGCAAGTTTGGCCTGTCTAGGACTTTATTCCTTGGAACATAGGAGAACAAAAGACAAAATTATAGAAATATTTAAAATTAGGACCGGGCATAGATAAAATAAAAAGGCTGATAATTTGCATTAAGCTGATAATTTTACAAATGCCCAAACTAAAATTTGCAAGTGTGACTGATTCATTTATTTAGATTGGAATTTGCCAGTCCATTGTTAAAGGAAAAGGAATCAGGAAAGCATTGACTAATTAGACTAACAACGATTGTCAGAAAATTACCTCATTTTATAACTAAGCACAAACAGTTGATCATGGAGAGTCAAAGTTGATTTGTAAAAGGTAGGTTGTGTTTGATTATTATTTTTTGAAGAAGTACCTAGTGAGCAAGGAAATGCCATTTACCTGTTTATAGGCCATGGACAATGATCATGGCATAATCATTTAGATTCCACGCCTATTTATAATAATAGGTGGGTTCTTTATCATAATGCTATTCATATGGACTTTCAGCAGGCAGTTGATAAAACTGAAACTTGTGGAATCAAAAGTAATTCAAGATGACTTATTTACCAGACCAAGGAACCGGAAACTGAGGATAGGGAGAAATGGGCAGGTTTCCTTTATGTTGGTGTTTTATTCATCTTATTTATAATGGACTTAAATGATTGCATTGAAATCAAGTCCAAGTTTGTCAATAACACAAAGGTAGATGGAAATGCGTGTAAAATCAAATGGAAGTACTAAATTACTACTATCAATAGATTGAATGATACTGTAAAATTCTGACAAATAGTCTTCAATGTAAGCGAGTGCTTGTACGATATGTCAAAAACAGTATTACTGAGTAATTTCTAAATGATAAAAGAGCTGCAAGGAGTGCAAGTCTAAAGAGACTTGGAGGTTTACCTATGAGTATTATTATAATATCATGGACAAAAGACAGAACATAACTGAAGGAGTCAATGGATTAGATCTAGACTGGAGCACAAAGAAGGAGAAATTAATCTGTAGTCAGAAAAAGCTATGCTTACACCACACCTGAGTAAAACACTATAAGGAAGGAAATACTGCCCTCAACGCGAGCACAGTGTTGATTTACCAGAATGGTACCTGGACTTAAATTAAAAGGGAAGGTTAAAGAAATAATAACAGTACTCTCTGAAAGTGGAAGGACGGGAATAATTTGACAGGTTATTATGGTATCAGCTGGCAGAATAAATGGGAACTAGATGACTTACTACTCAACACACAGTGCAACTTGCTACTCAGTTCTCTGCAAGTGGATCATTGGTAGGGTGAAGAAGGTTTTTGGCACACCAGCCTTTATCAATCAGGACAATGAGCATAGAAGTTGGGAGGTTATTTTGCAGTTATACTTTCTTCAGCTTTTGTCTTCTTTCTCTCAGAGAGATGCCAATACGTTGAAAAGAGTGCAGGAAGGATTCGCGAGAATGTTGCCAGGATTCGAAGGACTGGGTTATAGGGAGAAATTGGGCAGGCTAGGATTTTATTCCTTGGAGCACAGGAGACTGAGGGGTGATGTTACAGAGATACAGAAATCATGTGGGAAAATGCACAGTTTCTTTCCTCCAGCCCCCCAGCTTAGTGGATCAAGAACTAGAGAGCACAAAGGTTTAAGGTGACAGGGAAAGATTTAATAGGGACTTGAGAGGCAGGTTTTTTTTACCCAGAGGGTGGTATATATATGGTAATGAGCTGCTAAAATAAGCGATTGAGGTGGGTGCATTAGCAACATTTAAAAGGTACCTGGACAAATACACAGATAGGAATGGTTATAAGATAGGTTTTATTTGTCACATGTACATCAAAAACATGGAAACACGCGGGGAAATGCACCATTTGATCAACAGCCGACAGTCTAAGAATGTGCTGGGGATAGCTCGCAAGCGTGGTCCAGCTTCTGGTGCTTTTCGGCACTGCTTTAACTGCTGTGCTACCGTGCCACTGATATGGGTCAAATGTGGGCCCAAGTTAGATGGGCATCTTGTTTTGCATGACTGAGTTGGACTGAAGAGTTTTCATGATAGGAAGTAGTTCCATTGGTTCGAGAGTCCGGGGCTGCTGAATGTAGTCCATGTTTGGATCCAGCTCCCTTTTGATAACTAAGGGTAATTAATAATTTGGAGAAAGGGCAGGTAAATGGAGAAAAGGTCACACATAATTACTTACTGATGAACCATGCAGACTGTCCATGTTCTAATGTTCCTATCCTACAGAAACAGAGTGGTACAGTACTAAATAATATAAAGACAATCATCTTTACAATATCATTTCACAGGCTGATCTCCCTCTTGCAAGATACATGGCATGGAGTTGTCAAGAAAATCATGAATCTACAAATACATTACAATGTCCTGTTTACTTGCATAATTTAAATTCCAGTATCAAGAAATATGAATGAGACTCTTCATGATGTGGAGGTTTGTTCTGCTACATGGTGATCCTGTGTTAAAACATCAACAAACCAAACATGCTCTGTTGATACCAAATATATACGGAACTTTAAAGGGTTTCTTGTTGAAGCGAAAGAGAAGATGAGATAGGTTACACAAGTTTCAAAGATTGATTGTAACAGTATGCCTACAGTATGTTTGTTTTAGGACACACACACTTCATTCTACAGAATCACTTCCTTTTAATTAATCCAAAAGGAGAGACTTGACATAAATGAAGATGCATCACCCAGAAAATATGAAATTTGGGGGTATCCTTTAAACCCTCACTAATCTCTTTAATTTTGGTCTCCAGCATGAACCTGAATTCTATCACCCTACTATTGGAGGAGTAGTGGGAGAGGGAAAGGAGCACAAGATGGCAGGTGACAGGTGAAGCCAGGTGAGTGGGGGGAATGTGGGTGTGTGGGGTGAGGGGAGAAGCTGGGAGGTGATAGGTGGAAAAGGTGAAGGACTGAGGAAGAAGGAATCTGCTAGGAGAGGAGAGTGGCCCACAGGAGAAAGGGAAGGAGGATGAGCACAAGATGGAGGTGATGGGCAAGTGAGGAGGAGGGAAGGGGAAAGAGGGGAGCAAGAATGGGGAACAGATAAAGAGAGGAGGAGGAGGGGCAAGAAATTATGGGAAGCTAGAGAAATCAATGCTCATGTCGTCAGGTTGGAAGCTACCCAGACAGAATATGAAGTGATATATAAATAGTGGTCCCCACTGGTATTCAGTCTGCATGTAATCAGCCTGTTACTTGTATGTCCTCTGCGTGCTGTTTTGACTATTGGGGAATGGTAGGACTTAACAGAAACACAGGTGGTGCATTCAAAAGGCGTTCAATGACCTACCCCCATAATATTAACCACTCCTGTGCCAGATTCCCACTTTTGAAGAAATATCTATCATATTAGATCTACTTAAAAATGGCAATATAAGGATATAAGAAATAGAAGCAGGAGCAGAACTCTTTGCCCCTAGTTCCTGCCCCACTATGTAATAAGAACATGGCTGATCTTGTCTCTTAACTTGACTTTCCTTCACTGACTCGAGCATCAAACACTATAACACTGTACAAACCCTTCAGCCCACTATGTTGTGCTGACCTTATAAGATCAATCTAACCCTTCCTTCCTACATAGCCCTCCATTTTTCTGTTTTTCTTTATTCTTCTATCATCCATGTGCTTGATTCCCTAATACCTAAATATCTATCAATTGAAATACTCGATGACTGAGCCTCATCAGCTCCCTTGGATTGAGGTGGAAGCACACTCCGCTGGATAACGGAACTGTTTTTCTCCTCAGCCCCAAATTCCTGCTTTTTTATTTGGAGACTTTCTGGACACCACAGCCCAAGGAAACACCATAACCACGTCTACCTTGTCGAGCCCTGCCGCTTGCAATGAGACCATCACCCATTCTTGTACGTTCAGTGCAGCAAAAGCCTAGAATGCAAAGGACCAACCTATCACCCCAAGAATCAAGCCTTCAATTAGAGTACCTCACAACCTTTGTGGCCAATACAATAACTCAGTGAATGGAATAATCAAACCTCTGGGGTGATCCATAATAAAACAGGACACGGATGGAAGTGCATTTAGTAGATAGATGCTCCAGTCTGTTTTTTTCCTTAGTATTTTTTGAGCTTGCCAATTGTAAAATTACTGAAAGGCAGCACTGCACACACTCTTCAAAAATACCTGCACAAGTTTTTAAAGTATGCCTTTCCACAGACTACCAAACATAGAATTTATTGAGGCCACAATGGTAACCATAATCCTTTAATAAGGATTTTATTCAAACTCTACTCTTCTTGATAAGCTCCTTTTAATCATTTATTACTAATTAAGAAGGTTTGTTTGATGTTCTGCAGTATTCCAAGTAATGTCCTGCACACTGAACATTCCACTTTACATAATCACTTCAAAAATAACAACAAAATGTTCGCACGTGCCTTAAAGATAATGGGAGCATCACACCCTTTAAAACATCAGGGAAACTCCCCTCAGCTTGAAATGATTGAACATTTTCAATTTTTCCTGTTCATTGCAAGTCAGTTACTTACTGCTGGTAGTAGAGGCATAGACCTGACACATCAAGAGGACGGGACCTCATTGCAATCCAGTGGAGAGTCTGGTGACACTATTAGGACGCACAAGATTCAAGGGCACACAGAGTCTACCCAGTTTCTTCAAGTCTGTGCATTAGCTTTCAACTTATTAATTCTTCTCAAAACGCATATGAAGGAAAAGAGCCAAAATGTACCACTTCACTGTGATTTAACTATGCCTTAATTAAATTTTCATCACAACCTGCCATTCTATTTAATGGCCTTACAGGAAATAAAAGAACAATGACTGTGGGGTATAAAAGATTTTCTGCAATGTACATCTCAGTAAGCTTTGCTCGCTCTCATTTAAGAAGCTTGGTGCTTTTTGTTTGTCCATTTAACAGCACCGATAATGTGTGGGCCCCTGTATCAATGTTAATATATATCTCCAGCCTTCACTAATGCAGTCTCAAGAGCTTGCCCGCTCCACACTACAGATACAATATTGTTCAGTGTTTGCATGTTCTTCTCAATGTGGAGTGACATGCTGGAAACATTAACAGTTATTTGTGTAATCATTTGTGGCAAACTTGCACAAAACAGAAATACACTGTGAAGGGCATTTAACTGAGGAGTGAGAGAGAAACAAAAAAAAAGAGCAGGATAAAATCTCCAACCCTGTAATAACACAACAGAATGTGTAACAAATATGCAAAATACAAGGCCTGGAAAACATGAGATACAATGAAGCTAAGTAGTGATTTTATCAGTATTATGAGGTGGTAATTTCATCACAGAGTTGCTCAATCCATTAGTGAGACTCAAACCAACTGCTTCACTCAAAGCTGCTGAAAATATAAACTGCATAGATTGAGGCTCTTTTAAAGCATCACAGGGCCTTTTAAAATACTCCGTAAAGACCCATGCTGCACCTAGCTTTCTTCCTGGCACCTCCCCGCCCTCCATTGCTTGCTTTGGTGTATCCCCCATCCCTTTGCTCCACCACTGGTGGCTGGGCCTATCTAAAAACAGGAAACACTCAGCAGGTCAGACCATAAGACACAGAAGCAGAATTAGGCCATTCGGTCCATCGAGTCTGCCCCACCATTCCATCATGGCTGATTTACGTTCCCTCCCAAAACCATTCTCCTGCCGTCTTCCCGTAACCTTTGATACCCTTACTAATCAATAACCTATCAACCTCAATTTAAATATATCTAATGACTTGGCCACATCTGTGGGAAGTGAACCAGAGCAAACGTTCCTGGTTGAAGACCCTTTATCTGAACCAGATGAGTATTTCCAGCACTTTCTTTTTTTATTTTAGATCTCCACCAGCTGTAGTTTTTTTTAATTTACCACCTCTTCGAAATGTGTAGATCAGTCCTCCTAAAAACTTTACCCCTTTTTCTCTTCTCCTTCAAAATCTTCCTTAAATCAACCTTCGCAACTAGGCTCCACGATCAAGACCATCACCTCAGCTAGTTTGTGTTAACATCTACTTTAGGTTGTTATTAACTTTTGTCTGATTATGTGCTTTTGATGTAACTGGAGACATTAATATAGGCCAAGTACATTTATTAGAACATAGAACAGTACAGCACAGGAATAGGCACTGTGACCCACCTTGTTTTTGCCAACCACAAGTCCAACTTAACCAGCACATCTGGCTGCACATATCCCTCACTCCCTGCCTAGTCATGTCTCTGGCTAAATGCCTCTTAACTATTGTATCTGCTGCTAGTACTTCTCCTGACAGCGCATTCCAGGCTGCTGTGTAAAAAATCTCTTTTAATCTTTCCTCTCACTCACCTTAGAGATTTGGCTTCTAATATTTGATATTGCCATCCTAGGAAAAGGACGATCTTCCCTATTTTCCATTAGGTATAGCTGATTTCTTGATCTTTGGATATTCCAAAACTGTTTGAGAACCAATTAAATACTTCGTGGAAAAGCACTTGCGACAAACGTTTTCAAATATTCTTTTCTCTCCCTCAAACTTTGGAGAACATACCGAAAATGCTGGCCACAGCATGAGGAAATTCCATCAGCGAGGAAAGGGGGAAAGTCAAGAGGGAGAAGAGTCTTCAGTCATGAGGTGAGAGTGGAGATGCATGAACTGCTCTTGTTACAAGAGATTAGGAGATGTAATTGAGATGCTCCAAACCAAGAGGAGCTTTGATAAAGTAAATAATGAGAAGTTGTTTCCATTGAAAGAAGGTCAGAGTACAGATCTAATATGCATGAGCAAATGAACCAAAAGGAGGAGATATTTCGTTGGGAGAGAGTTCCCCTGGAATTGTAATGACCAAAGAGGCAAACATCTGTTTTAACGTCTGCCGGACGATGCTGAGGATGTTCTACGAGTCTATGGTGGCCAGTGCTATCATGTTTGCTGTTGTGTGCTGGGGCAGCAGGCTGAGGGTAGCAGACACCAACAGAATCAACAAACTCATTCGTAAGGCCAGTGATGTTGTGGGGATGGAACTGGACTCTCTCACGGTGGTGTCTGAAAAGAGGATGCTGTCTAAGTTGCATGCCATCTTGGACAATGGCTCCCATCCACTACATAATGTACTGGGTGGGCACAGGAGTACATTCAGCCAGAGACTCATTCCTCCGAGATGCAACACAGAGCATCATAGGAAGTCATTCCTGCCTGTGGCCATCAAACTTTACAACTCCTCCCTTGGAGGGTCAGGCACCCTGAGCCGATAGGCTGGTCCTGGACTTATTTCATAATTTACTGGCATAATTCACATATTACTATTTAACTATTTATGGTTCTATTACTATCTATTATTTATGGAGCAACTGCAACGAAAAACAAATTTCCCCCGGGATTAATAAAGTATGACTATGACTATGACTATGACAAAGGACTCCAATTCAATTGTAACTTTTAGAAGGAATTTCACTATCACAGGGAAAACATCGTGCTCTGAATAACTCATTGTGCTATCAACTCTCTCAGGACAGGAGGGACAGAAAATGGTAAACTTGTCTTAGATTTAAATAAAGGAACCTTAGGTTCTTTGAAACAGGAATCACCAGTATATGGAGTTTTAAAATAAGTTGAATGATGACATTTTGTTGCTGTTTGACAGTCTCTTTAAAAACAAACATTTTGTTATATCAAAAAACTACAACCCACCATCTTGCCACCAACAAATTCCCCTCACCTCATCGACCAGCACACAAAGATAATTGGGCAAATCGAACTACAATACAACATGGGTCATTTTAGCCTAACCTGCCAATCAGAGACTGCCTGGGTCAGGTCAAAGGTCGGTTTCACACACGCTCAATTTTACTTCCCATTGATTGGGTTCAGCCAGGGTTTGACCTGATCCCATCAGTTTCTTGCCGAACAGGTTAGGTTAAAATGATCCTCCAAGGTAATAAATAAAACAGGTCGGAGTGGGGACTATTAACCAGTTCAAATAGCTAGTTTTGAACCAATAATTACTTAACACAGTCCAGTTTCCATCGGTGCACTAAGAGCAATGGAAACAATGAGCCTTCACCCCAATCCGTCAAAGGCAGATCATATAACCTACAGCACGTTTATCCTTTGCAACACATTTATTCATTGCAAACCCACATGCAACTAAAGTAAGAGAACACTCTGTGAAGAAATCTGGGTATTAACACCTCCTTTCACAGTACAATTCTGTACACTGCATCAAATACAACTTCTGTTTGCCCGCTGAGCACGGTTTATTTGAACAGTTTTCAGCTAGAAGCTAAAAGCACAAAGGTGATTCCAATTATTACTCTACCTGGTGAAGGGTAGAAACCAGTGATTACCTACAATTACCACAGAACGCTCCTCAAGTTTTCCTTGGATAGGTAAACTTGCAAAGAAGCTGCCATTTATTAATAAACTGTTTCCCTCCCAACAGCCCAATGAAAGAAAAACCCTTCTGCCTACCTTCAGGTTCACTTTTGATCAGCTCCTCCATTTTCTTCTGCTTTAGTGTGTCCACCACATCAGCCAGGCTGCCCTTGCGCCTCTCTGGGGTACCCAGTGCCGTCCCGGGTCCTGACTCACTGCTCAGTCGAGCCCCTTCTTCAGTCTTCAGAGGTGAGGTAGATGAGTTGTGTGTAGGGAACAGAGAGGCTGCTTTATTCTCATCGTGATCCTGATTAGGGCAGTGGGTAGGGGGTGTGCAGGGAAGGGAAAACAGAAATATTTTCGTTATTTTGGGAAACAAGTTTGAGTCATTTGATAAGTTGCCGGAGCTCAGGGTTAGTTTCGCTGGACCTAATTATAAAAACAGTGCTGGTACTTATAGAACAAGTCAATAATCCGCCTTTGTTAATCATTACTAATCCTGACCTAATCTATTGTCATTACCATTTCTTTGGCAGTAGAAGGTGAATTGCTTTGCGGGCTCACCAATTCCCAGTAAATAAATTTGAAAGAAACGTAATAATTTTTTTTCCAGAGTGTCACAGTAAAAATTAAGGCAAAATCTTGCTTGATTGAGTGTAGTGACAAAAACGTCAGAGATTCCAATGCCAGCCAGCATTAACCAGTAGGTGTTACTGGGAGCTTTTCTGTCAGTTAAACCTAGATACTGCCACAGCTACACTGCAGCCTCTGTTGCCAGTTGTAAAGTTTACCAAGAACATGTTCAGCACAGCTTTGTGGGCCGAAGGGCCTGTATTGTGCTGTAGGTTTTCTATGTTCTATGTTTCTATTTCTTTAGTATTCACCTAATACAAACCCAATGCTACAGATATTGTTCATTACCATTTAAATCCCACATCCCAATTCACACTTTATCAGCATCCCTTTATGATCACAAGATCAAAAGTGGCATTGATATTTGTTTACTAATATCACTTGTATATTAGGTAGAGTGAAAAGCTTTTGTTTTATATGCCATCCACACAGATCATACCATATATAAGAACAATAAAACCATAAGACATAGGAGCAGAATTAAGCCATTCAGCCCATCGAGTCTGCTCTGCCATTATATCATAGCTGATTTATTAACTCCTCAACACCATTCTGCTTTCTCCTTGTAACCTTTGACACTCTTGCTAATCAAGAATCTATCAACCTCTTCTTTAAATAGAGCCAGTGACCTAGCCTCCACAGCAGTCCTTGGGAAAGAATCGCACTGAGATATTATAAAGGACAGCAAAATACAGTATTGCAGTTACAGAGAAGGTGCAGAGCAGGCAGGAAAATCAAGTAAGGGCCAGAACAAGATAGACTGAGAATTCAAGAGTTCACCTCTTAGTGTATTGGAGTCTGATAACAGTAGGATCTCTGCTGTCCCTCAATCTGGTGGTACACACCCTCCACCTTTTGTATCTTCTGGCAACGGGCAAAGGGAGAAGAGAGAATGACCAGACTGGAAGTAGGCCTTGATTATGCTGACTGCTTTCCTGAGGCAGCGGAAAGTGCGAACAGAGTCAATAAAGGGGAAGCTGTTTCGTGTTATGGATCAGAGTGTGTTCATATCTCTGCAGCTCCTTGTTCAACAGCCCAGCAAAAATTACAGATGGGATATCAGGGAATGCTGCTCTTGCCGGCCATTCACTGATCCGAGGGGAACATAAAAATAATATGAGTTATTTTACAGATGTAAGAAAAATGGAGGGTTAAGGGCTCTGTAGGAGGAATTGACAGTTCAGGCCCTTTGGTCCACAATGTTGTGCCAACCTTTTAACCTACTCTACAATCAATCCATGCTTCTATCCTGCATAGCCCTTCATTTTTCTTTCATTTGTGTGCCTATCTAAGAGTTTCTTAGATGTCCCTAATGTATCTGCCTCTCCCACCACCCTCTGGCAGGGTGCTCTATAAACCCACGCACTCTCAGTGTAAAAACTTACTGTGGACACCGCCCCCCCCATGAAGAGAAGAAGAATCACTTTAAAATTATGCCCCCCTGATATTAGCCATTTCTGCCCTGGGGAAACGTCTTTGACTGCCCACTCCATCTATGGCTCCTATTATTTTGTACACTTCTTTCAATTTGCCTCTCATCCTCCTTTACTCCAGAGAGGAAAGCCCTCACTTGCTCAGCCTATCTTCATAAGACACGTCTCTAGTCCAGGCAGCCTCCTGGTAAATCTCCTCTGTTGGTTTAGAAGAACTTATACACAGATTGCACGTGTCCCCTCAGAACAGAAATAGCATAAAAGAAATGACTCTCCGCAAACATTCAACTTTCCATCCAAATAACTTGGAGCCAAAATTGGTCTATTACTTTTTCTCTCCTTAATGCTCTTACCAATCAGATGAACCGCGGGACATAGAATACCTTGGTTCTGCCAGCACTGTGACCACAATTCAGATCCAAAAGGTACGTGAAACGAGCTATCACTAGTGACCGCGTGAACGAGAAGCACCAACAGAATAAATGGAAGCTGGGTGAGCAGTCAGAGGAGGCATGCTGATCGTGTTCTCTGAAGGGAGCTGAGATGCATAACACTTACTTAGACCAGCTAGGCACAACAGCCTGGCCTTGTGCTGTGTCTCCTATATAACTCATGCAATCTGACGTTTGTCTAAGTGGCTGGAGGATCATTGCACCTCCAGGATTTGTGATCTGAGCTCCTGGAATAATCCCACACCTGCCTGATCAATGAGAGTTGTGTACGTTGAAGGAGTTTTGTTCCTAATTGTGTGGAGACTACAGTTCAAACACAGTATGTATAAGCTCAGTGATAATTGCCTTTAAGTTCACAATGTGGCTGAATGATTCATCAGCTGCAGTATCAATGTTTGATGGCTCTGGGCCTGTACTTGTTGGAATTCAGAAAGATGAGGGCAGAACTTATTGAAATCTACTGAATATTGAAAGGCGTAGATAGACCAGCCATGGAGAAGATGTTTCCAATAGTGGGAAAGTCTAGGACCAGGAGGCACAGCCTCAAAATAGAAGGACACCTCTTTGGAACAGAGATAAGGAGGAATTTAGTTAACCAGAGGGTGGACAGTCTATGGAATTCATTGCTACAGACAGCTATTGAGGCCAAGTCACTGGGTATATTTAAAGTTGAGGTTGATAGGTTCTTAATGAGTAAGGGTGTCAAAGGATACAAGGAGAAGACTGGACAATGGGAACGAGAAGGAAAAAAAATCTGCCATGATCAAATGGCAGGGCAGACTCAATGGGCTGAATGGCCTAATTCTGCTCCCATATCTATTGGTCTTACCCTTGGTCAAGTCTATACAACAAACAGCAGAGAGCTTCATGTGATCTAACTGACAGAATGGTGACTACCAGAAGCAAGCTAGTTTGGGTATCAAAACTTAGCTAAGTGCCTCCCAGGACTTGTTCATGAGATACAGATTCTTCGGGAAACTCAGACTCTCCTCTCCCACAAACACTGGGACCATGACATTTTTCTGCTTGGTGTGGATCCTGTCCCCACTTTCCTAGACACGTTGGTGCATTCTGAGGACGCTGTGACTTTCTGCATCAGCTCCATGTCTCATTGCAGAAGAGCGAATACGATGGAAGCTCCACGCTGCCACCAGTCGACCCACGCGGTGCGACTCCGGCTTGGGGGGGGCGGGTGAGGCTGAGAAGGGGGAGAATCCAAACCTGCCTACCCCCTGCAACAACGACACCAACTGAGAAAAGAAAACACACGGTCCCTTTAAAGTTGGGAATCGTTCAAATTCTAAAGCGCACTATAAATTATAAAAGGGAATATTTGCACAGCATTAATGTTTTATAGCCTACCCAATAAAAAAGGCAATTCCTAGCAAATCCTCAGGAACACAAAGAAAAAAAAGCATAACTATCAAAACACATTATTTTTAATGGCCTACATAATAAAGCTGTTCCATTTAGTAATTAGGTGACAAAAAGTGACTTGGAGGCTAAAGGGGGTTTAGGCCCTTTACTAATTTCATATTATGGCTATAAATGTGAATTGCCTTATTCCAGGTCTTTCAAGAATAACTTATTTGTCTGTATTTCTTTATAATTATACTAAATTTCCCATTCTGTTCCTATTTCTTCTGTGTTCCAATTAATTTCCACTTATTCGGTCCTGAATAGCCTTCTGCAACTACTCAAATGCAACAGACATCCCTGAATATATTTGCTTTTATCTTTTTTTGTTTAATGTATGAGTTTAATATGTAATGGAAATTGTTGCTTCTGTCTCCTGTGGTACATTTGTATGAAAGGAAGGATATGTATAGATCCTACAAGAGTTTTTTTTCTGCAGCTTTTATCATAGATTTGAAATGAATGACCTCCAAACCTTATAGACTGGGTCCTTTTTTTTCCAATTTAGGAGTGCCGGGTGTGGAGGTTGAAAGGCTTTCTCCTGTCTACCGCGTTCGGTGGGAACTCACTGCACTGTACTGGCAAGCAGATTGAACTCCACAATTCACAGCAAGAAGCCTGGGCAGGTAGTTATAATGAAGATGAAAGAGAGTACTGTTCATATAGCTGGTGGCATTCAATGTTAATTTAATTAATGAAGAAAAGATCTGAAAGTAGTGTCAAATTGTTAAAATGATGGGCCTAATTTTCAGAAGTGCTTCAAGGGGGAAAAAAAATCTTGCAGCAAGCTCGTCTCCTGCTTTCAATGAGAACCCGGCCCTGAAAGATTGCAAGATTAGTTCCTGCTTTCTTTTGCCAATGAAGCAACAAGCAGGCTGAAGGTGTGTTGGGGGTGGGGTGGGGGATATTTACTAGGGTTGGGGTTAGAGGTTGTGATAGTGGGGAGTGGAGGAGGTAGAGAGAGGGATCAAAATTAGGAAGCACTGATACTGAATCTTGTGGCAGGGTGACTACTGTACCCACTTCTCTTTTGTAATAACTGGTTATGTCATCATCTGGTATGGAGGGGCCAATGCACAGGATCGGTAAAAACTGCAGAGGTTGTAAACTCAGCCAAGCTCCATCATGGGCACTAGCCTCCCAGCATCGAGGACACCTTCAAAAGGCGATGCCTCAAAAATACAGCATCCATCATTAAAGACCACCATCGCACAGGACATGCCCTCTCCTCAGTACCACCATCAGACAGGAGGTACAGGAGCCTGAAGACACACACTCAACATTTTAGGAACAGCTTCTTCCCCTCTGTCCTCAGATTTCTGAACAGACAATGAATCCAATGAACAGCACTTATTATTTATATACATATAAATATATAGTTATATACAGTGGATTCCCGTTTGGGACGAGTTTATTTTGGCCCAGTGAAGCAGTTGCCCCAAATAGCCAAAGTTTCATGGAAATAGTTAAACAGGTATAAAAAAGACAAATTACTTTTTAAATGAGTAACAAATTATGTATTTAAATGAAATATCAAATAAATAAGAACACTACCACAATTACTACAGTAATGTAAAACTGTGCATTAGTTCCTATTAGTAATCGATGGAGGAATTCACTCAATGTATGTCGTCGTGTTCTTTTGATTGACTGTAAGTGAACAAAATCAGTGTAAACACCTAGTGCAGATGACAGACTGGCTTCTAACAGTGCTTTCAATGATTGCATCCTCCAAATATTCATTTTATTTGTGACATTCAAGATGATTGTCGATACCTTCAAATTCTTCGTAGTTCCTAACTTGTTGAAGTAGTGAAATTATTTCATTTTCATTCATGGTTATTTCTTGCATCTCCAAGCCTGAATGCTTGAACAGTGAGCAAAATAGTCTGAATTGTCTTACAACACACATAAAAGTTGCTGGTGAACACAGCAGGCCAGGCAGCATCGAAGTGTCCTGACGAAGGGTCTCGGCCTGAAACGTCGACTGCACCTCTTCCTAGAGATGCTGCCTGGCCTGCTGCGTTCACCAGCAACTTTTATGTGTGTTGCTTGAATTTCCAGCATCTGCAGAGTTCCTGTTGTCTGAATTGTCTTACTGTTTATTACTTACCAAGTATTAAGGACAAAAATCACTACCTTTTGAACACAAACACACAAGAAACTCTATTTAAAAACTGTTCGCTCCAAGCACATGACTGACGCCTGTAAGAAAATATTCGGTGGTAGTCTGCTGCCCCAATTAAGCAGCATAGTGTCCTAAATAAATGAAGGGAATTCCAGCTATTTTCTCAATTTTTTTTCTTTAAGTATTGTCCCACTAAGCTTTGCCTGATTATCTGATGGCCCAGTTAACTGGAATCCACTGTACACAGATATATATATACACACACAGTATATGTGTGTGTATATATATATCTGTGTACAGTGGATTCCAGTATATGTGTGTGTGTGTGTGTGTGTGTGTGTGTGTGTGTGTGTGTGTGTGTGTGTAAATATATATATAAATTTATAGTGTATTTTATGTATTGTACTGTACTACTACCACAAAACAACAAATTACGTGACATATGTCAGCGACAATAAACCCAAGTCTGATTCTATTTCTGATTCTGATAATATGGGAAGGGAAGACAGCACAGCTGCAGTCGTCATTTCCCAACATTGTATGTGATCCAATGTTTCAGAGTTTCCCTTAACACCATAGGTAAATGCCTGTAAATCTCAAAGCAAAGCCTGCCACCGTAACATTAGCTTAACACTATTATAGCACCAACAACCTGGGTTCATTTCCACCATTGTCTGCAAGGAGTTTGCACATTCTCTCTGTGACTGCATGTGTTTCCTCAGGGTGCTCCAATTTCCTCCCACGTTCCAAAGATATACCGATTAGTAGGTTAACTGGTCTTACGGGTGCAAATGCATGGGCTCATTGGGCTGGAAGATCTGTTATTAGGTTCTATCACTAAATAAAATAGTAGTATAATAGATAATAGCAGGTCAGGTCACTCGTCTGAGTGCTACTGGGACCATGTAACCCAGTACTACCCGTCGCATGGTCGGGTGGTCGGCATCTAAACCGAGGGTGGCTAGACACCCTGCAGGATGAAAAACAAGACCTGTCAAAGGGTGGATGAACCCTCTCGTAGGGTCAACGGCCATCTAGCAAACACGTGCCGTGAAGCGTGGAAAGGGCATCCCTTGCATCAAAGCTTGGTCTGGCCATTCACTGCAACAGAACTTCCCCCAGCCGTCTTGGACCCCACCATGCCGCTGGATCCGAGAGGGGATGTCCAGAGGGTGGGTCTGGACCTGTGCAACCCCCTACTCACCCAAAATCCACTCACACACATGCTGTTCCTTTCTGAGGAGTGGGGTACCACCCCACTAACTGACTGAAAGGAACCATCATCATCTTATGGGATGGATAGCCAGAAGAAGAAGAAATAAAATAAAATAAATAAAAACAAAAATAATCCTAAAAACACAGGTGGCTTTCAGTATTGCATTGCATTTTTACGATTAGGACTAAGGTTGGATTTTGGTGTGGGGGTGTTTCTAAGGAATGGCTTGACAACCCTCCCTCCCAGGAGATGCACCTTCTAATTTTCAGCATAAAGCAGATTTGGAAATATATAATGTTAAAGATATTTGAACAGTGAAATGGAAGGGAAGAGTTTAGAGAGGTATGGACCAAACGCAGGCAAATGAGACCAACTCAATTAGCCATCCTGCACAGCATGGATAAATTGGGACAAAGGACCTATATAGTTCTGTGATTCCATCTCAGCCCTGCTCTAGAGTAATCAGAGCTATCAGGACCCCAGACCTGATGAAGTGACTTGGTGCAAAACTTTGACTATTTGTTCCCCTTCATAGATGCTACCTGACTTGCTGAGTTTCTCCAGCACTTTGTGTTGGGTGCTGCTGTACATAAATGAATATTACCCAGTCACCTTCCTTCCAGAATAAACAATCCTAACATAAACAAATCAGATGAGGACAGGGACAAATTCCATTCCATTGACCTAGCTACACATAATCAAGGCAAAACATAATGACAGGTACTAACAAGAACAGAAATGGCAGTGCCAACAGCAGTGAGGACACCAAGCCCAATGGTCATAAACTTTAACCCAAAACATCAGTAAACATCATACAGTCGGTGAAAACAACTGAATCACAGATAATCTCTCAAACACAATTCTTGGAACACTAAGGATTAGTGTTAACTATGTGTTAGTCCTGACGAAGGGTCCTGGCCCGAATTGTCGACTGTACCTCTTCCTAGAGATGCTGCCTGGCCTGCTGCGTTCACCAGCAACTTTGATGTGTGTTTCTTGGAACACTAAAGTGGCTTTAAATTAATCCGACAAATGAGAATGCCTTGAGAAGTACCTCCAAAAACAAATTAGGGATGAAAGCATTGCCCAAATTTAAATTATATTTGAGAAAGTGTTCAACAAACATAGTATTCAAAAATAGAAGCAGTGGTCCAACCAATTGTTTGTTGAAACACATAATTTTCACACATGTTTAATATTTTAGTGGGCATTTTTTTATTTCACACAAACATTCCTTAGAGACCCTCCCTTAAAGTGATTCCACATTAGCGGGCCAATTTACTTCTGCACTGACAATTGTTGTCTTGCCACAAAAAGAACATACGCTTGCATGTCAAAATTTAAATTGTTACCATTGTTTAAGTGATAATGCAAGAGTGGAAATGATTAGGTAGTTCCTCTGTCAATCAAGTATACTTTCTGCACCACTCAACTGATTTTATGCACATAACTTTTAAGTCATTATCCTCCACTCTCTGCATTTTTCTACAAGGTGACCTTGCTTCATTTGGGAAAAGTTAACTGCAGTTCTTGTTTCCTTTGCTCTGTTTATGTAGGGGTTATTTTCTGAGTAATTTCACATTTTTTGCCTCACAGTGGAATGTGTGAGATGCATTACACAGTGAAGCTCCCTCCAATTCATTAGCTGATTTCGTGTTTTCAAGAAGTAAACTATTTTATATCTGAGGCATGGTACACATAGTACACACATCAATAGTTTGAACCAACCCTTGATAGAAACTTCTGCAAGCGAGGTCATGTTTGACAAAGCCATTAGTTTCTCTAAATTGCAAGCAACAGAATAGAAAAGGGTGAGAGAGATGTATTATACTATTTCAATTTTCAGAGGGCGTGCAAAAAGTTATCACACAAGAAATTATTAAACAAGAGTGCAGATTATGGAGATGATATTGGGGTATTTGGAGTGTCCAGGGAAGGGAGCTTCTCTGGTGAAGGGGCTTGTAAAGTCCATTCTGGGTAAGCTCGCTCAACTTTGATCTCCAATTGACAGTCAGCTCTCAACTGTGGCTTCAAGTAGTTGTTTGCATATGACAGCAGCCACACCCCGGTGTTGTGGCGTGCATGAAATCACCAGAGAGACAGAGTTACTGGTAGGTACAAAGCAGCTTCTTTATTCGACACAACAAGGTACAGCAGGCATCATACGGATGGAGATGTTTTCGGTAGAAAGGTCTGCTAGCCCAACGTTGGTCGATATTTACATGCTAAACACACAGGGCAATCGCTATTTACCAAGTTATAGACAATGCATTGACAGTGCTTCCTTTTGAAGCTACATACAAAACATCACACCTTCTGACTTCATCCTTTCCTTCCGATGCCAACATGTCTGAGTTGGTACTCACAGCCTTTAGGAGTGCAAGTCAAATCCACAATACATTTATTTGGCAATTTATGGGCTAACATAGAGGACAATTAATATTTATGAAGTATGGATAAGGCTGTCTTTGAAACTACTTGTAAACTTCACACTTCCATCCGCAGCGTCTGGCTAGTATTCCGATATTCACAGCTTTTAGGTAATGCCTTGTTGTGAACTCCATCCACAGTACTTCGTCAGACAGAAGGCTGGTGGCCATGGTCATTTAAGTGTAAATGAATCATCTACCCAAAAACTCACTCTAACACCTGGTATACTACTTTGACAGGCAGGCTAAACCAGGTGAGGGTAGCTGGCAGGCTTCATACCCCGGTGCAATAAGGACACGGCTGTCCTAGCATGAGAAGTCAGCTCTGTTGGACTGGGTGGATGAGATCAGCAGTGAAATCCAAAGGCCAGAAAGGCAGTTCTGCAATGCTTCATGTAGAGCAAAGGGCATGACAAGCACAGAAGATGGAAGTCATGGTCCTCCACTGAAACCAAGGAAGATCCCAGTTGTGATGACTACTCGTACCACTGTACCCGGGCTTTTAAGGTCAAGAGAGTGGAACTGCGCCAGTGCGACGGCTTTTCCAGTTTAAAAAACCCTCCAACACAGGTTTCTGTCATTGTTGGATACAACGGGCAACCATTCATCAATCATTCCAGTGTGAATTGCTTAATGGACAGAAAACAGAAAAGGTGAATAACTGATTAATTTTCCTGCTATGAAGTTGTGTCCAATGTGCGCACAGGGCCTGGTGCTGGGGCCTTAAATGTTCACAATCCACAGCATGATTTGGATGAGGGAATCAAATATAAGATATCTGCTGATGATACAAACCCAGATGACAGCACACAGTGTAACAAAGCTACTAAAACATTTCTGGGGGATAGAGACAGATTCAGTAATGAGCATGGAAATGGCAGATGAATATAAAATTTAAAATGTGAGGTAGTTAAAATAGAAAGGCAGACCAATCTGATGGAATGAGATGTCTTTATAAATAAACCATTGAAGAGTTATCATGGAATTAGACGTAGAACATGTGTTGCCTCTATTGCAAGAGGATTTAATACAAGAATTCAGAGAGCTTGCTTTAATAAAAAAGGGCCCTGGTGAGACCACATCGGAAGTATGGTGCATAGGTGAGCCTCCTAAGGAGAGACATGTTTGCAACTTGCACATGGGTGCAACTTCATTCCTGGGATACTGGGATGAAAGTAGTTTAGTATTCTGGGCCTATACTCCCTTGGATTAAGCAAGATGACAGGCAGTCTCATAAAAATGCACAAATTTCTACAAGCTTGACAGGATAGATGAGAAAATGCCCAATTCGAAGAAGGAAGTCTGAAAATCGGAGCGGGAGTGCGGAGGAAGCCATTTCTGAATTTTTCAGGTTTTTTTCCATCGGCATTCAGAGAGGCGGGACTGCGCAGGCGTGTGACATCGGGCAGTGAAGCGCGGAAGATTTAAAAGGAACAGAGTCTCATACAGCGGGCTGCGTAGTTTGCAGGCGGCGGAGTGAGCCGGGAGCAGAGTGAAGGCTTAAGGGCTTCGACTCAACGGGCTTAGGTGGAAACGGGCGAGGCGAGGAAGGTTTGGTATTCATTTTTTGTTGTTATTTGAGGAGAGGGGCAGTATGAGGGTGAGGGCAGTTTGTTGTTCTCGGTGCCGGACGTGGGAGGTCCTGGAGTCTCCAAGCCTCCTGGACGTCCACATCTGCACCAGGTGCGCCGAGATGCAGCTCCTAAGGGACCGCGTTAGGGAACTGGAGCTGCAGCTCGATGACCTTCGTCTGGTCAGGGAGAGTGAGGAGTTGATAGGAGTCACAGGCAGGTGGTCACACCGGGGCCACGGGAGGCAGACAAGTGGGTCACGGTTAGGAGGGGGAAGGAGAAGAGTCAGGTAATAGAGAGTACCCTGGTGGCTGTGCCCCTTGACAATAGGTACTCCTGTTTGAGTACTGTTGGGGGGGGGGGGACAGCTTACCCGGGGGAAGCGACAGTGGCCGTGCCTCCGGCACAGAGTCCGGCCCTGTAGCTCAGAAGGGTAGGGCAAGGAAAAGGAGGGCAGTTGTGATAGGGAACTCGATAGTAAGGGGATCAGATAGGCGATTCTGTGGACACAGTCCAGAGACCCGGATGGTAGCTTGCCTCCCTGGTGCCAGGGTCCGGGATATTTCTGATCGCGTCCAAGATATCCTGAAGTGGGAGGGTGAGGAGCCAGAGGTCGTGGTACGTATAGGTACCAATGACATAGGTAGAAAAAGGGAAGAGGTCCTGAAAGGAGAATATAGGGAGTTAGGAAGGGAGTTGAGAAAAAGGACCGCAAAGGTAGTAATCTCGGGATAACTGCCTGTGCCACGCAACAGTGAGAGTAGGAATGCAATGAGGTGGAGGATAAATGTGTGGCTGAGGGATTGGAGCAGGGGGCAGGTACTTAAGTTTTTGGATCATTGGGACCTCTTTTGGTGCAGGCGTGACCTGTACAAGAAGGACGGGTTACACTTGAATCCTAGGGGGACCAATATCCTGGCAGGGAGATTAGCGAGGGCTACTGAGGTGACTTTAAACTAGAATGGTTGGGGGGTGGGAATCAAATTAAAGAGACTAGGAGAGAGGAGGTTAGTTCACAACAGGGGGATGGGAACAAGTGCAGAGAGACAGAGGGGTGTAAAACGAGGGTAGAAGCAAAAAGTAGTAAGGTGAAAAGTAAAAGTGGCAGGCCGGCAAATCCAGGGCAAAAATCAAAAAGGGCCACTTTTCAACATAATTGTATAAGGGCTAGGAGTGTTGTAAAAGCGAGCCTGAAGGCTTTGTGTGTCAATGCAAGGAGCATTCGTAACAAGGTGGATGAATTAGAAGTGCAGATTTTTATTAATGAATATGATATAGTTGGGATCACAGAGACATGGCTCCAGGGTGACCAGGGATGGGAGCTCAACATTCAGGGATATTCAATATTCAGGAGGGATAGACATGAAAGAAAAGGAGGTGGGGTAGCATTGCTGGATAGAGAGGAGATTAACGCAATAGAAAGGAAGGACATAAGCCGGGAAGATGTGGAATCGATATGGGTAGAGCTGCGTAACACTAAGGAGCAGAAAACGCTGGTGGGAGTTGTGTACAGGCCACCTAACAGTAGTAGTGAGGTCGGGGATGGCATTAAACAGGAAATTAGAAATGTGTGCAATAAAGGAACAGCAGTTATAATGGGTGACTTCAATCTACATGTAGACTGGGTGAACCAAATTGGTAAAGGTGCTGAGGAAGAGAATTTCTTGGAATGTATGCGGGATGGTTTTTTGAACCAACATGTCGAGGAACCAACTAGAGAGCAGGCTATTCTAGACTGGATATTGAGCAATGAGGAAGGGTTAATTAGCAATCTTGTCGTGAGAGGCCCCTTGGGTAAGAGTGACCATAATATGGTGGAATTCTTTATTAAGATGGAGAGTGACATAGTTAATTCAGAAACAAAGGTTCTGAACTTAAAGAAGGGTAACTTTGAAGGTATGAGACATGAATTAGCTAAGATAGACTGGCAAATGACACTTAAAGGTTTGACGGTGGATATGCAATGGCAAGCATTTAAAGATCGCATGGATGAACTACAACAATTGCTCATCCTAGTTTGGCAAAAGAATAAACCAGGGAAGGTAGTGCACCCGTGGCTGACAAGGGAAATTAGGGATAGTATCAATTCCAAAGAACAAGCATACAAATTAGCCAGAAAAAGTGGCTCACCTGAGCACTGGGAGAAATTCAGAGTCCAGCAGAGGAGGACAAAGGGCTTAATTAGGAAGGGGAAAAAAGATTATGAGAGAAAACTGGCAGGGAACATAAAAAACTGACTGTAAAAGCTTTTATAGATATGTGAAAAGAAAAAGATTGGTTAAGACAAATGTAGGTCCCCTACAGACAGAAACAGGTGAATTGATTATAGGGAGCAAGGACATGGCAGACCAATTGAATAATTACTTTGGTTCTGTCTTCACTAAGGAAGACATAAATAATCTTCCGGAAATAGTAGGGGACAAAGGGTCCAGTGAGATGGAGGAACTGAGGGAAATACATGTTAGTAGGGAAGTGATGTTAGGTAAATTGAACGGATTAAAGGCAGCTAAATCCCCAGGGCCAGATGGTCTGCATCCCAGAGTGCTTAAGGAAGTAGCCCAAGAAATAGTGGATGTATTAGTGATAATTTTTCAAAACTCTTTAGATTCTGGACTAGTTCCTGAGGATTGGAGGGTGGCTAATGTAACCCCACTTTTTAAAAAAGGAGGGAGAGAGAAACCAGAGAATTATAGACCGGTTAGCCTGACATCGGTGGTGGGGAAAATGCTAGAGTCAGTTATCAAAGATGTGATAACAGCATATTTGGAAAGCAGTGAAATCATCGGACAAAGTCAACATGGATTTGTGAAAGAAAAATCATGTCTGACGAATCCCATAGAATTTTTTGAGGATGTGACTAGTAGAGTGGATAGGGGAGAACCAGTGAATGTGGTATATTTGGATCTTCAAAAGGCTTTTGACAAGGTCCCACACAGGAGATTAGTGTGCAAACTTAAAGCACACGGTATTGGGGGTAAGGTATTGATGTGCATAAAGAATTGGTTGGCAGACAGGAAGCAAAGAGTGGGAATAAACGGGACCTTTTCAGAATGGCAGGCAGTGACTAGTGGGGTACCGCAAGACTCAGTGCTGGGACCCCAGCTGTTTACAATATATATTAATGACTTAGATGAGGAAATTAAATGCAGCATCTCCAAGTTTGCGGATGACACGAAGCTGGGCGGCAGTGTTAGCTGTGAGGAGGATGCTAAGAGGATGCAGGGTGACTTGGATAGGTTAGGTGAGTGGGCAAATTCATGGCAGATGCAATTTAATGTGGATAATTGGAGGTTATCCACTTCGGTGGCAAAAACAGGAAAACAGATTATTATCTGAATGGTGGCCGATTAGGAAAAGGGGAGGTGCAACGAGACCTGAGTGTCATTATACACCAGTCATTGAAAGTAGGCATGCAGGTACAGCAGGCGGTGAAAAAGGCGAATGGTATGCTGACATTCATAGCAAGAGGATTCCAGTACAGGAGCAGGGAGGTACTACTGCAGTTGTACAAGGCCTTGGTGAGACCACACCTGGAGTATTGTGTACAGTTTTGGTCCCCTAATCTGAGGAAAGACATCCTTGCCATAGAGGGAGTACAAAGAAGGTTCACCAAATTGATTCCTGGGATGGCAGGACTTTCATATGATGAAAGACTGGATCCACTAGGCTTATACACGCTGGAATTTACAAGATTGAGGGGAGATCTTATTGAAACATATAAAATCCTAAAAGGATTGAACAGGCTAGATGCAGGAAGATTGTTCCGGATGTTGGGGAAGTCCAGCCTCCGATCGACGGAGAAAATTAAAAAGAAAGCAATTAAGATGTTGGAGATGAAAGTTGATCCAGATAACTCTGGGCATCCGATGGAGAATCAAAAAAACGAAGGGCTCCATCTGACATGCGAATCCTTAGACGTGCAGGGTACAGCAGCGCTGGTCTTAAATCCATCTTATAGAATTCCGACATCACGGATCTGTAACGGACCCGTTGGTCCCAGATTGGTTTACTGAAATCTTCCACGAATCGGAACTTAAGATCCGAAAAATCAATGAAACCTTTAGATCGAGCGAATCGAAACAGTCTCTCCTTGTCTTGAAAGTAATGAAAACGTAAGATAATATGCCTAGGTCTATCTGACCTAGACGAGTATGATGGGATTCTGTGAACACGATCCAGTAGCGGTGGTTGATCAGGAAATACAGTAGGGAATGCATCTTTTAAAAGTTGGGAGAAATATTTCATGGGGTTGTTACCTTCAGCGGCTTCCCTCACGCCAATCATTCGTAAATTCTGCCGTCGCATTCTAGATTCCAAGTCAGAGTTTTTAAAAGTCAAAAAGTCAAGTTTCTTCTTCATTACATTAATTGTTTCTTCGATTTTCCCCATCTTAAGCTCACTTTGTTGCGCGAATTTTTGAAGATCAGATATAGCCGACTGATGTTCCGCAATACATGTTTGCATCTTATCAATTAAATCGGCAATTTTCTGGAAATTAGTTGAGATTTCCGTATGAATCAGGTCTTTAACAGGTCCTGCAATTTCCGTACGAATCATCTCCCTAACAGAGGTTGAAATTTCCCTCTGAATTAACTCCGATATCGCTTTCAAAGTCACCGGTGATTCAGTCGGGGGGAAATCCGTAGCTTTCGGTTTAACCGGAGGTTTACCATCCTTGCCGTCTTTCTCGTTCTTAGACATAGCAGATCTAAGTTCCATCCAGTTGTCGGAGAATTCAGTTTAATTCAAAGTATTGTAAGAGTTGATGCCTTAATGGTTAATTAAAGTATAGCTGACCATAGAGAAAAAAAACTCAGAGGTAATGGAGCGAGTCAAGAACGCGACTTCACTCCATGAGCGCTACCGGAAGTCGGGAAGTCCAGAACGAGGGGTCACAGTTTGAGGATAGAGGGGAAGCCTTTTAGGACCGAGATTAGGAAAAACTTCTTCACACAGAGAGTGGTGAATCTGTGGAATTCTCTGCCACAGGAAACAGTTGAGGCCAGTTCATTGGCTATATTTAAGAGCGAGTTAGATATAGCCCTTGTGGCTAAAGGGATCAGTGGGTATGGGGGGAAGGCTGGTACAGGGTCCTGAGTTGGATGATCAGCCATGATCATACTGAATGGCGGTGCAGGCTCGAAGGGCCGAATGGCCTAATCCTGCACCTATTTTCTACGTTTCTGTGTTTCAATGCATAGAATCAGGAGTCATGTTACTAAATTAAGAAGGTAGCTTTTCAGGACCATGAAAAGCAGATTCATCAGTCAGAAGTATGGGAATATTTGGAATTACTATCCAAGGGGACTGTGAAGGCACAGTAACTGGATATTTTAAGGCAAGATTGGATGGATATTTGGATATTAAGAGAATGAAGTGATATGGTGGGGGGAACATTGACTCAGACCATGAAAGGCCTGCGTTGGGCATTTTCATGCCTTACAAGGCGCAGATTGGAAGTCTCTGTGGGGCGCCACTCCTCACACAGACACTAGAGCAATGTGTGATTAAGTCCCTTGCTCAAGGATACAAACACGCTGAAACAGCTGAGGCTCGAACTAGCGACCTTGAGATCACTAGACGAACGCCTTAACCACTTGGCCACATGCCCACACTTTTGTATGATGTTGGGAAACGAAAGTGTTAAAAGTTGAAGAGGCAGAATCTACAGGCATGGAAACAGGCCCTTTAGCTTGTCCATGCTGATCGAGATGCTGGTCTAAACCAGTCCCATTTGCCTGTGCTTGACCCATATTGACCTAAACCTCCAAAATGTCAAAGATACTCAGCATAGTACGTGGCATCTCCAGAGGGAAATGGAAGTAAATGTCCATTTCCGGCATCTACAGCCTCAGGTGTCTCCCTCTAAACCTTTCCTTTCCTGTTGCAGAGGTAAAAGATCAGCCATAATATTGAGTAGCAATGCAGGCAAGACAAACCAGATGACCTGTTCCTGCTCTGTTTCTTATATGAATTTTCAGCACTTAGTCCCACACATATGTGCTCCCAGTTCTCTTCCCCTAACCCAATCAGCGTAAACATCTATTTCTTTCTCTCCTATATCTGGCTTTTTAAAAATATAACTTTATTTTTATTGTTTTGCCAGTAACAGAGCAAACAAGATAAAAACAGACAGACAGGGTCATTATAGGTGAAGTAAAATACGTATCTTACAATAGAAAAAATGAATAGAGAAATTAGTTACATTGCTATATCTCCTATATCTGGCTTACTCCTAAATGCACTTGTATTAATTGCTTCAACTACTCCATGTTCGGTGTTTTCCAGAAAAAGTGGTTCTCTTGAAGCCCTGATTGATTTATTGGTAATTGCCTTATATTAATGTCCCCTAATTCTGCTCAAAGTGGGCTGATTAAACTACGTACGGAGATACTGCCTGTGATTTTCTTCCATCTCTTCCCAAGCACACTGCTGCTTTGGACCTCAGAAACAACCTGCTGTTAAACAAAAAATTAAATACCATCACTGCATCATCTTCTTGTTGCTGCGATTCTCAAAGATGAACAGGTCACCAGTGTTTAATGGTTTTCCAGTGCGCTAATTCAGTATGACAAGATAAAGCAGTAATCTGCGCTCTGAGAGGCTGTAAGCCTCTGCACTATCTGGGGACACGCAAGTAGATTTACACTGTTTATCACTTTATACATTTGCTGTGACAAAGCCCTTGAGTTCTCTTGATTCTCTAATGTAAATCTCTCTAAACTTCTCTGCCAGTCAGAATGGATTTGGTTGTAGGTAATCTATGCAAACTTAATATCTTACATATGTGAATGGGCACAATCCTTGGAGAGGATGTTTTAGATCTTAAATAATCCATTGATCCTGCCTCAACAACAGCAGTTTTTTCTCTCTCTATAGCATCACTTTAAACAAGCGGCTGGGTGGATGTCATTCTAACCGGAGCAAGCGATTAAGCCACAGTTTATGTTCAGAGATTTGCTTCTCCTTTAATGAAAGCTTATACAGTGTCTGATTGGTTGGGATTCAAAGATTATCCAGAAAGGATGATTTGACAGACATAGAAACAAAAAAAAGCAAATAGGAACTTCACTGCAGCCGTGAATGTTATGCCAACACTCTTAACTTGGGAGATGTCTTTATATTAGTGTTACAGTATCTTAATTTGAATTCGTTGGCCACTCGGATTCAGATTCTGACATTTAGACCTCTCAATCCACTCCTTACCCCTGTTGCAGCCCCACTGATCTATAACAGTCTGTATACATATGCCTAGTGCCAGGAAAAGGGAGCTGGACTTAACAGTGGAAACTGCTTCCTTCCAGAATCCGTTTATCCAGTGTTCCAGGATGTTTTTTTCCAGCTCTCCAAGGAAGAAGGATTATTAATTCTCACAGCTACCTGGACTATACCTCGTACTACCCTGTCTCTTGTAAAAATGCCAACCCCCTTCTCTCAGTTCCTCCGTCTCTGCCGCATCTGCTCTCAGGATGAGGCTTTTCATTCCGGAAATAATGAGATATCTTCTTCCTTCAAAGAAAGGGGCTTTCCTTCCTCCACCGTCAACTCTGCCCTCCATTTTGCGCATCCTCACCCCATCCTCCTGCCGCCACATCTGGGATAGGGTTCCCCTTATCCTCACCTACCACCACATCAGCCTCCGCATCCAACAAATAATTCTCCGTAACTTCCACCATTTCCAGTGGGATCCCACCACCAAGCACATCTTTCCCTCCCGCTCACTTTCTGCTTTCCACAGGGATCGCTCCCAATGCGACTCCTTTGTGCATTCATCCCGCCCCACTGATCTCCCTCCTGGTACTTCACCTGTGAGTCTGTTGGGGTCATGTACTGTATCCAGTGCTTCTGGTGTGGCCTCCCGTATATCAGTGAGACCGGACGTAGATTTGGAGGCCGCCAGAAAATGCGGGATCATCAACTTCTCGAACTTCTGGTAACTGCCCTCCCCCCGATCCTGCAACTTTCCCTTGTTTCTGTTTCCATCCCTCACATTTTCTTCCCTTTCTCACCTTATCTGCCTTTCACCTCCCTCCAGTGCTCCTCTTCCATGGTCTCTGCCCTTTCCTATCAGATTCCCTCTTCTCCAGCCCTTTATCTCTTTTGACAATCTACTTCCCAGCTCTTTACTCCACCCCTCCCCCCCTCCCGGTTTCACCTATCAGCTACCACCTTATCCTTCTTCCTTCCCTCCCCCCACCTTCCTGCTCTGACTTCTCATCTTGTTTCCCAGTCCTGATGAAGGGTCTCGGCCTAAAACGTCAACTGTTTCCTCTTTCCCATGAATGTTGCCTGGCCTGTGGAGTTCCTCCAGCATTTTGCATGTGGTGCACGGATTAATCTGCTGAGCACTGTAGCATGGTATTTTAGGTGCAACAAAAATAAATTATTTTTCTCTTGATATTTGGAAACTTCAAACTTCACAGTTGCAAAAATATTGGGGGCAAGTTGAAGTTAGTGATTCTCAAGAATTGTTTGGGGGGGTGGTAATTGTGCCTGTTTTCCCTTAAATGGCCATGGTAAGTTGTGCATCACGGACATTCCAGTGAGTGGTGGTAGAAGTGCTGGGAGCAGTGGTTCGAGATCAGTGGACATGTGATAAAACCTCCAATTAAGGTCAAACACTGTACACAAATCACAAAAAATGCTGGGAAGGCAGTGGCAGAGAGGATAGGGTACTTGGCACTGAATATATCATGGTCTCATCTTGCCTACAATGGGGAGAGAGGACATTTATACTTATTTAAATTTATGTACTGTACAAACATTACTATTTTTTCTTTTCCCTCCCATCTTCTCCTATTCTTCACTCTGGCCTCTTACCTCTCCTTGCCTGCCTATGACCGCCTGCACCAAGGACCCACCCCTCCTTCTTCACTTTCTCCTATGGTCCACTCTCCACCACTATTAGATTTCTTCCTGTCCAGCCCCTGACCTTTTCCACCTGCCTGTTTCCACATATCACCTTCTAGCTATTCTTCTTCTCTTCCCCTCCTTTTTATTTTGCAGTCTTGCCCTTTCCTTCCCAGTTCTTCCAGAAGGTTCTTGACCCAAAATGTTGACTGTTTGTTAATTTACATGGATGCTGCCTGACCTGCTGAGTTCCTCCAGTGTTTTTTTGTGTGTTACTGCACAAACATACCATTTTGGAGAAGGAACAGGCCACTCTGCCCCTCTAGCTCGCTCTGCCATCCAATGAGAGGCTGGATAATCCCATTATAACCTCAATCACATGTTTCCATCTATCCCTGGCTACCTGATTTTGGAGGGGCAGAAAATGCCCTTAAAAGCTCTGAGGTGATCCACAACCTCACAATGTGTATATACTGCTTTAAATTATTATTTTGGAACTGATTCCCTTTTCACCTAGTGCTTTCTCTTGTTCATTTGACATTTTTACATCCCTTGTCTCCGACCCAAGCACAGAGCTTGCCCCAGTCTTGAGGCACACAGTAAAGATCTGCCAATTCTGACTGGATGAATTCCAGGCGACCTCAGCACCTGACCTCCTATTGGCCTGTACCTCACCTCCTTACCATTGGTTACTCAATGTGCCTATCTTTGCCAATGGCATTGCACATCACCATGTTATCCAATAGGCTGATGCCTGTCCCTGTCAATCATCTGCCTTGTCCAAAATAGATGCCTACTGAAACCCTAAAACAGTTTACTCACTGCAGCACTAATTATAACCAGATAATATTCCTTTTAGAGAGTGGCTGTGGTGTCATAGTGGACATTGGCACAGTGCCAGAGCAAGGTGGAAGAATATCTACCCTATCAATAATTCCCACTCTACTTGGTAAAGTGTTTGACAACCAGTAAAGTTTGCTCTCATTCTTATTTGGGTAAGCACAAATTACGTGAGAAATTTTTAACAATCAAGTAGCCCTCCTCTCTGTGTGTGCTATATTTATGATAATTATGCTGTGATACTTATTCTAAACTTGCAACCATTACCTTCCAGGAGAATAGGCGATACTACCATAATTAACCTGGTGACAAGGTCCAATAACAAAGTTGGGGACATAAAAGGTAACTGGGAGTTGGACTTCGACATTAATACAATTCTTTCCAAAAACTGTTACAAGCTGCTTTAACATAATACAATAGAAATAAAAGCAGAAACTGCTGGAAACGCCCAGAAAGTCAGCAATATCTACAGGAAAAAACATTCAGCTTGATAGAGAAATTAGAAAAGTAGTGTGTATGAAGTTACAGCAAAGGGTGGTAGAACAAAGGCAACTGATTTGGAAAAGGGAGGGAAAGAGTCAAGGATAGATTCATGAAAGTGAGAAAAGGAGCAAACTGGTATTAAAGGTGAGGCAACTTTCAAACTGTGGAAGGCAGGAGAAACCAATATAGTCACCGTTGTAAGGAGAAAGAGCTGAGGCAAAACCGCGGAGAGGTCTGATCAGCTATAGCTTGGACCACATGGATTCAGATTTCTGACTTAGATTTATTTATCTTATATGCATCGAAACATACAGTGAAATGTGTCATTTGCATTACCAACCAACGCACCTGAGGATGTATTAGGGGTAGCCCACAAGTTTTGCCACATATTCTGCCGCCAACATAGCATGCCCAAAATGCTTGCAGAACACAACAAAACAGAACATACCAAACAACAAATCAACAGTAGCAAAACAAGCTCTGTTCCTTCCTCCCTCCCTCACATACAGAGTCCTCGAACCCCAGGACAGGCCATCTTCTTCAGCCTTCAGCCTCCAGAGTGGACTCGTGGCTTTGCAGACACTTGGCCCCAACCTCCCCGGCAGACTTTCTTCTTACTTGGAGAGTGCGTGGGTTGAAGAGAGGTCTTGCTCAACACAATATGTGCAGCCAGAAGAATGATGTTGGTGGTAGAGGAGCTGGTTACTGTCAACAAAGAGGACAGCAGTCGTCCAGTCATCTTAGTGCAGAGGGATTCTTTCCCATTTACTTATTATAGAGTGAGACTATTTGGCCCATCAGATGCAAGCCAGCTTCCACTCCCTTCTTTCTCCCCTGTCCTTGCAACTTATTCCCCCTCACATACCCATTAACTCCCATTTGTTTCTTTTGCTGCTTACAACGCTAAGGGGTTAAGGGTTATTCATCACTGCTAATTAATCTGTCTGCAGCGCTCAGAAGAGATCTTCACATCACGGGAGGATGCACCAACTTCCCCACGGACAGAGGCCGAGATCAGGACAGAACCTGAGTCGCTCGAGATGTGACACATCCGAACTAACCGCTGCTGCGGCGTGCCAGTACAGTCCATCACTGGGCACACAAGGAGAAGATGGAAGAGGCTGGGGCCAGGACACGGAAAATATCAATGCAGTACAAGGCATCAGGTATAGTTAGGTAGAGAATGGACAAGGATGAATGAAACGCACTCAGTCACTGTCTAGGAGACAGTGGTGATGTGATGTTCCAGAGGGAGGTATGAGGAGATGTCAGAGAGCTGACATCTCTGCAAGGTAGCTCTGTGGAAGCAATATTGTAATGTGGCCCCATCACACAACAGGAAAATAGGTTGCATTACTGCCTGAATAGGATTCTGCAGCCTCGACATCAGCTCACCCACTTCAGTAGCTCAAGGTCAATAGCAACTGATTGATGGAACCAAAGCAGGTAATGATGACATAAATGTAGGGCAGCAATGACGTTATTACAAATGGCAGATCAACCTGGCCCTGCTCCTCTGTTTCAATGCACAGCTAGTGTTCTATTCTGCATATCTGGAGAGCAGGTTCAAAATGCAGCCACTGACTGAAACATCTGATACCTTGTCTCGACTGCACATCTAATTCGACATCTAATTCTATGTCCAGACTGTATTTTGGGCCTGTGGAAACAACTACTCCATAAATTGCTTCTGCTTTTAGATTGTTCATTCCCCTTGTTCATTCCTGTTGTAGTTCCTTGGGAATACGACCATCTTGGAAATACGTCCTTCTCACTCTCTTCTGTGTTTGAATCAATCTCATACCGAGGTAATGTAGCCCTCCAACCTGACAGCATGTATATCTATTTCTCTAACTTCCCATAATTTCTTTCACCTCCCCTTCCTCTCTTTTACCATTCCCCATTTTGGTCCGTCTCATCCCTTCTCTTCTCTATGCCTGCCCATCACCTCTCTCCGATGCCCCTCCTCATTCCATTTCTCCCATGGTCCACTCTCCTCTCCTATCAGCTCCATCCTCCTTCAGCCTTCAACTTTTCCACCAATGACTTCCCAGCTTCTCATTTCATCCCTATTCCCCAACCACCCACCTTCCCCCTCACCTGACTCTATCGATTACCCACCAGTTTGTACTTCTTCCTTACCCTAGTCCCCACACACACTTATTCTTTTTCTGGCTTCTTTCTCATTCCTTGACAGTCCTAATGAAGGGTCCCAAATGTTGACTGTTTATTCCTCTCCATACGTGCCGGTTTGCCAGGAGAGTACCTCCTGCATTTTTTGTGTGTTACTCTGAGATGAAATGATTCCCTTTCCAGTAACACTTGCAGTTAAATGCATGGAGAATCCAAACACACTTCCAAATAAATGTAAGGCAACAGTGTTTGTACACTGTAACATAAATTACCTCCTGATTTTCTGGTGTTACTCAGTGGCAGGCTACTGGAAATGGAATTGTCACTGTCTACGTGGCAAGGACTATGTAGAGGTGTCTCGGGTCACAGTACATGCTAAGGAACACCAAGGGCCTTAGGGTGTACTGGGGAAGCAGTGAATGAATCTCTGTATTTGGGGTTAGGATAGGGAGTAACAGGGAGCTACAAGCCTGTTAGAAGAGATTGTTGGGATTGATGAGGTTGAGTTTGCATGAGGAGGGCAATCCAGGAATTTGCAGGGAGCAGAGAGAATCAAGACGGTAGGAGACAAGCAGATGAGTAGTGGAATATTGAAAGCTGTCAGCTTGTTGTTAGAGTGTCAGGGTCAAGACAGAAGGGGAATCATTGGACTGGGAGGACAGGAGAATAGCAGGGTCAGGGGTCTTATATCAGGGCTTTACATGTGGTGGCCCATTGAGTAGAAGATGGAGATTATTCTCTGTTGTACTTGTCCAAGCTCCTGGTTCTGTAGGGAAAGCTACATATGTCAAGAATTCCTAACAACAGGTGTGATAGCACAATGCAGTTCAAATTCCGCTAAAATGCCGCAATGCAATTATGTGGCAATTGCAAGGATGATTGACAACAGGAAGTGCCCTGTGGAATTTTTCTACTGAAGCAAAATGACCAGGAAATAATCAATATTGTGCTTTAGTCCAAAGAAAATTGATTCTCAGTTGCATAATGCTGATAAAAACTGTGTTATGCAATTAAAGTTTCAGGAAAGGGAGTTTTACCCAACATTTAACCCATAATCCACCTGCAGTAATGTTAACAAATGGAAAATACACTATCCTGATATCAATACACACAATCTCAGTCACAGATTTCAGAAGACATAACGGGATTAAGAAACAGTTCCTTATTTAAACTCTTTCTAATAAAGATCAGCTTTATTTGTCACATGTACATCAAAACATACAGTGAAATGCATTGTTTGCATCAAATCAAATCAGCAGAGATTATACTGGGCAGCCGGCAAGTGCTGCCACGATTCCAGTGACAACATAGCGTGCCCGAAACTCACTAACTCAAACCCATAAACCCCTGGAATGTGGAAGGAAACCGGAGTACCTGGAGGAAACGGGGAGAATGTACAAACTCCTTACAGACAGTGGTGGGAATTGAACCTGAATCGCTAGCACTGAAGTCGTTACACTAACCGCTACACTGCTGTATTGCCCCAAATAGTTTGTTACTTTAAATAGAAAATTTGCATTGTTTATTGTACCAGCTGCTCTCCTTTTATTCATAGTTGATGTTTTATTTCTTTATAAAGCCCTTTTCTCCCCCTCTTATAGCGTGCCCATCTTTTACAGATGCTTATTAATCTAGTCCAAAATGATATTGCCACAAAGCTACTTGTGCGTGTTTCTTTTATTGCTTGTATCTTTCTCACACTCAATTTGGTTAAAATTAATTGGGAATACAGGTGACCATTATCATCAAAAGTGTCATTCCGAATTTAAACTGACCGTGGATATCATCCTCATTCAGCCACCTTTTGAACAAGCTAAATACTATTTATTATTTGCTTAAAATGGTTAATATATTCAACTTTGCTCTCTACATCTCAGATCTGGAGCCTACAGTTGCAGATCCTGCAGAAGCAGCCTGGTGTCTCCAAGAGTTACAGGTGACCCTTTTGCGTGTCACTCTTAGCTAGCTGCTCCCCAGCGCGAATCATAAAGACATTATAAAAACAGTCTGTGTTTTGTTTTTGCTGTTTTCTTTCAGCGTTCATTCACTGTTGGTAAATTTGTTGAAGACAGGCATTTACTGTGTGGGACATCACACAGACAATGCTGGAGGAACTCAGCAGGTCATGTAGCTGCAATGGAGGGGAATAAGCAGTTGATGTTTCGGGCCGAGACCCTTTGTCATGACTGGAAAGGAAGGGGGAAGAAGCCAGGGAAAGAAGATGGGGGTAGGAGGAGCATGAGCTGGCAGGTGCTAAGTGAAGCCAGGTGAGGAGGTAATGAAGAGAGAAGCTGAGAGGCGATAGGTGAAAGAGCTGAAGGTCTGAAGAAGGAATCTGACAGGAGAGAAGAATGGAGAAAAAGAAGGAGGGGGAGGAACACCAGAGGGTGGTGATAGGCAAGTGAGGAAAAGGGAAGTGGTAAGAGGGGAGTCAGAATGGGGAATGGAAAAAGAGAGAAGGGGGCATTTGGAATGAAATGTTCTTTGATGACGTCTTTGGAAACATATGAATATACCCAATGAGTTTGCCACAAAGTGTCAAAAAATAGCAAGCTATAGGCCCCAAGGAAGGATCAGGAGATTTGAAGGAGTTCTGAGAAAGCATTTATTCATCCCAAGCATGACCAGAATCTGGAAAACAGTACCTGAGCAGCTTCTCACAACCTTGAAGTATTAAGAAGAGCACTTGAGTAAGCAAGACATTGAAGGCCACAGACTAGCTGCAGGGGAATGGAATAAGCACAGCTGGGTACTTTAGGGCACACATGAATATGGTGGGCCGAAACATCTATTCTGTGCTGTATGACTCTATATCTCTAAATGAGGGCAATTGTACCAGGATATGCTTGGAGCACAAATATTCTCAGTGGCCACATTTTTAGGTTCACCTGTACACCTGCTCGTTAATGCAAATATCTAATCAGTCAATCGTAACTCAATGAACAAAAGCATGCAGATATGGTCAAGAGGTTCAGTTGTCGTTCAGACCAAACAACAGAACGGGGAAGAAATGTGATCTAAGTGACTTTGACTGCGGAGTGATTGTTGATGCCAGACGGGGTTGTTTGAATATCTCGAAAACTGCTGATCTCCTGGAATTTTCACACATACCAGTCTCTGGAGTTTACAGAGAACGGTGTGAAAAAATATCCAGGGAACAGCGGTTCTGTGGGCGAAGATGCCTTGTTTTTGAGAGAGGTCAGAGGAGAATGGCCATCCTGGTTCAAGCTGACAGGAAAGTAACATTATCTCAAGTAATCATGCATTACAACAATGGTTTGTAGAAAAGCTTCTCTGAAAGCTCAACACATCGGACCTTGAAGTGGGTGGACTACAGCAGCAGAAATCCACGTACACTCAGAGGCCACTTTATTAGGTACAGCAGATGTTGAATGTACATCCTCTGTATTTAAGCATCATCAGTGCCTTTCCCCAAAGCACGACCTTTATCATGCTGAGCCAACATGATGTGGTTTATACTCAGTACAGACATGGTAATGAAGTTAAACATACCGGTGTGTCTTGCAGAGATGTCGGACTCTCACAACACGAAGCCTCTCTGGTCATTGTGGACGCGGTATGTTCTTCCTCTGTGTGTAGATTGTTTGGGAAGTTTGGGGGAAGAGTCAGGTGAAAAGCAGAGTGCCCATCACTTTCACCCTCTTCTACCTTCTGTCTGTTCGTCGCATTGGTTACCTCTCCATCTGTTTCTCCATACGGAGAGGCCGGTCTCTTGGAAGACATCCTTCAGAAAACAAGACAAAAAGAAGAAATGTAATCTCGGCACGCAGCAGCTGTACCTCTCAGCGTGGCAAAGATTGTTCAATTTGCAACTATTGTCTTCATGGGTTCAAATATGGCATGGGAGTTGGAGAATAAGATTTTAATTAAAAATTGGAAACTATAAATCAGTCAAAAGAGTGTCAAGAGAACTTCTGAATTATGATAAATACTACAATGCTCACCACAGTTCTTTAAAATCATATAGTCCTTTTCCAGACAAGAAGTAGTTGTCTATTAGATATTAAATGTCCAACATTGACTCCAGAGGAGTGCTTTTGAAGTTCGTGAGACTAACCCTTATATAGTTACAATACTCCGCAAAAGTTAATCTTTGCCGGGTGGCAGCCATTACTGGCAAGTTTGGCATATATTGTCTATCTCCTGCGAAGATGATGGTGGGCTTGATTCAAGAGCCAATGCAAAGGATTTGATACAAGTGATTGTAATGCAGGTACAGTCACAAAAACCCTTTCAAGTCACCACTGATGTTATCAGATTAGAACCATAATATGACCAGGCCAATTACAAACAAGAAGTATCTTTTCCTAAAGAACATTTGTGAATCTGTTGGAGTTTCTCTTTGTTATTCCAACAGCTTCATGATTGTTTTTCATTTAGAGAACTAAAATCAGTTAAGTATATTTCAAAGTAGGTTCACCACCGCAGTGCATTTGGACTCATGTTCCCCAGATTATTATTTGGTAATACAAGGAGAGGCTTGATGGCATTGCTCTGAAATTGATCATGCCGTCTGATCTCATGAAGCAGATCAGAATCTAGACTGGCTAATGGTCTGTTCAGAATCAGAATCAGGTTTAATATCACTGTCATGTCATGAAATTTGTTGACTTAGCAGCAGCAGTACAATGCAATACATAATAATATAGATAAATAAATAAGTCAATTACAGTAAGGTAGTCATAGCCAAAGGGTGGTAGTGGGGACGAGCTCCCACTACTAAACAAATACCCTTCATAGCGTGCGTCTCAAACAGCCTCTGACAGTCAAGTCCAACTCCTAGACTTCACGTGTGGCATAGTTCTTACGCCTGGCGGAGCTGTTCTCACTGACAGGAGAAGGGGCAAAGTCGGGCCACTGGCACCTTAAAACCAGCTGCTCCGGGCAGATGGGACTTGTTAACCACAGATGGTAGCTCATCTAGGAGAGGGAAAACTCCGATTTCAAACCTCCGCTGCCTTGCGGTTATACCCGCTCAGGGGAAAGGCTTTGGGAGTAAACCCCGAGGAAAAATCCGGAGTCGGTGTCCCGAAGACGGCTGATTGCTGTACCCAGCACTGGCACGGCAACTCCTGCAATGCTGCTGGCACCAAACTGTATCGACTATCGTCGTTCCTTTGGATCTGTCATCAGCATGGAGAGGGGGGGTCCCACTGCATGGGCATCAGGCGGATCTCCATAGCAACTCTGCCCTGGAAGATTCCACCAGAGGGGCAGTACCCATGGTCGACCACGACCGACAGAAGCCACACACACACACATATATATTGTTAAATTTTAAATAGAGCAAAAACAGAAATGATATAAAAAAGTGACGAGGTATTCATAGGTTCAATGTCCATTTAGGAATCGGATGGCAGAGGGGCAGAAGTTGTTCCTGAATCGCTGAGTGTGTGCCTTCAGGTTTCTGTACCTGCTTCCTGATAGTACCAATGAAAAGATGTCATGTCCTGGGTGATGGCATCCTTTGGACGATGACTTTCTGCCGAACCTCTCCTTGAAGATGTCTTGGATACCATGGAAGCTAATATCCAAGATGGAGCTGACAAATTTTACAATTTTCTGAAGCTTCTTTCAGTCCTGTGCAGCAGACACCGCCACCGCGCCCCCCCCCCCCATACCAGACAGTGAGGCAGCCAGTCAGAATGCTCTCCACGGTACATCCGTAGAAGTTTTCAAGTATTTTAGGTGACAAACCAAATCTCCTTAAACTCCTAATGAAATATAGCCGCTGTCTTGCCCCCTTTATAATGGCATCAATATGTTGGGACCAGAGATCCTCAGAGATCTTGACACCCAGGAACTGCAGAAGAATGCGAGAAGCTGCAAGGAGTGGTGAATTCAGCCTGATACATAATGGCACGTCCCTCCCCACCATCTACAGGAAGTGCTGCTTCAAGGTAACATCCATCATCAAAGATCCCCACCATCCGGCCCATGTCATTTTCTTGCAGACACCATCAGGCAGAAGCTACAGAAGTCTTTAATTGATGGTAATTTTATGTTTATCTTGTGAATGCTGCTTATATGATACAACATGCCTGTGATTAGTCTGTAAATAACTTTTTTTAAAATTTCATCTGTGTAATAATGCTCTTCTCTATATAAACTTGACTTTGACTTTACTTGAATGGGAAACAGTCAGAGTATCAGATGCAGTAGTTTTGACCCATAGGGTTACAAAGCACCGAAGCAGTCATAGAAACAGGCCCTTCAGCCCAACTGGTCCATTCTGACCATGTAAACAAGTCCTGTTTATACACATTCAGCCCATAGCCCTCTAAACCTTCCCTCTGCGTGTACCCAACAAAGCGCCTTCCAATTATTTTTGGTGGTGCTATCATTAAAATGTAACATTAAGTTACTGCCACATTTGCCCACTTATGTGTGATAATTTAAGTAAAAGCAGCAAAGTTTTCCCATTGGTAAACATTTGCCCTCATCTAGCTCATCTGATCGTCAATGCTCATACTGCTTAAGAGGTTTTGCTGTGCAAAAAATTAGGGTTGTCTCTTTCCTAGATTAGAAAATTAGATGACCTTGAAGGGCTATGGGGCTTTCTGAGTTGTATTGTGGTCACTAAAATCACTGGATAATTGAAAATTCTTCCTTCACTTTCTCAAAGTGGTCACACATTTCAAAGAAGAGATTGAAAATTAACTTTACTTGCCGCATGCACATTGAAGCACAGTGAAGTGATCATTTGTGTCAAATCAAGTCAGTGAGGATTGTGCTGGGTAGCCCACAAGTGTCGCCACACTACCGGTGCCAACATAGCATGTCCGCAACTTACTAAACCCGACCGCAAGTCTTTAGAATGCGGAAGGAAACCAGAGCACATGGAGGAAGCTCAAGTGGTCACAGAGAGAACGTACAAACTCCTTACAGGAATGAATCAAATTCTGATAGATTATTGCTGTAGAGTGATTGTGTTAACCACTGTGCTACCACAATACTACCAGTGTAATACATTGTTTATTTTGTTGTTCATTTTGCCCCAGTATATTACCTTATTCATATTGGTGCAAACCAGGATGTATCAATGCAGAAAGAAAGCAGAAAAATGCTGGAAACACCAAGCAAGTCAGGCAACATCTTTAGAAAGATAACTTGGTGAGCATTTCCAGCATTATCTGTTTCTGTTTCAGACTCCAGCATCTGCAAGTCTTATTTTTATGTTTTTTTCTGTCAATGCATGTTTCACACAGAATTAAATTTTATTTTCTTCTGGAGCTAATCAAAAGTAGAAACACAGGCGATTTCCTGCAGGTAGAATGGGTTAAAATTGTCTGAAACACTTAGGATATTACCAGTGTGGCTGGTGAACACCAAAAGGAGAAATACTATATACCTTTAATGTGTTAACACTGTAGCCTTTATTAACAAAACTAAAACTACATTGACATTCATGCCTAAGGGTATGAACCAGCGTTAAAGCACATTTTACTGGAACAAGACTCTGACCAACAGTAGGGGGGATAGTATTCCAGCACGGAATTAAAAATGCTGCTTATGCATGACATGCTGACTGACCACTGAGCTTCAGATCTGCTGAGATATTCCTGCTCAGGAAAAATAACTCAATCACGTTATTGTTTAATTAGGGCTGGTGGTAATGATTGAGTTCCATATGTAGACTGCATCTAAAACAGATGCAAACTCTACACCCATCCTGTGCTGTTTACTGGTCCTGCAGTCAAATGCAATCTAAACTGACTGCTTTGATTCATATCATTGCTGGACTCCACTAACCCACAGCAGGACGATAGGATGCCTCCTTGGCAATTGTCACGATTACCCTGAGACCGTTTTCGTGAGATGAAATGCACTGGGGGTGGGGTCTGCTTGGCCACGAGTGTAGTAAAAAGACAAATACGTCTAGAAGGAATGGGTTTATGATGTGGCTGTCCTTAATGACCTGATCAAAATTTTCCATACTCTCCATCATTCAGCAATTAATCTTCTAAGATCATAGCAAGGATCTCAAAAACTCTTATCACTCAATCACATATGGATACACAATTTTGCTAGTCTGTTGTAAATAAAGAAGTTGCACTAAAGTACATAGTGGGCCAAGGAAATTTACCTACAAGAAGAGATGAAGGTGTTGCTCACATTGGAGAAAAAAGGACATGTTACTTAATAGCAGTTTTCAAAATTACGAAGATGGTTGCTTTAATAAATAGATCTATTTCCAGTAGAAAGAGGTTGAAGACAGACTTGAAATAATTAGCAGGAGAACCAGAGGGAAAAAAAGTTATTTTTCACACAGTGAGTTGTTTTGATTTGGAAAGAGTTACCGCCTTAAAGAATTTCAAAGATAAATTACAGAGTTATAGGGATAGCAGAACTAATTAATTCAGAGGGCCTGCATGGGGCTGAATGGCCTCTTCTGTGCTGCGATCCCTTAATTACAATCCATTTGCTCAGACAAAAAACATCCCACTTTGTTTCATCTCTCCCTGTCATCCTATTCCTCCCCATATCACCACCATCGAGCTTCCCCTAAAGTGCATGTCCATAATTTTAAAAAGGTTTTCATTTTAAAAAACTATTGACTTCTCAAATGCACATGACAAAAGGTCACTGTTGAATTGGTAATTCCTAGTGGTATAAAGTTATGCATTCCTGATTGTGAGATCAGTAAGGGTGCAGCATTTGGCTTCGAGAGGGCAAAATCAGCCAACATTTCCACCCTTCATCACTTGTCAGAGCCCTTGATAGTGTTGTGTGTGTGTGTGTGTGTGTGTGTGTGTGTGCTAGAGTGAGGAGGCTCTTGGTTCAGGTGATTGTAATGCACTCTCCCAGATGAATATGCCCTCATACGACCTCAGGGCATATTCTGCCCAGGACATGCCCTCTTATTGATTGATTTATTGACTTATTTATTTATTGGGATACAATGCTGAATAGGCCCTTCCAGCCCTTCAAGCCGCGTCACCTAGCAACCCCTGATTTAACCCTAGCCTACCATGGGACTATTTACAACAACCAATCAACCTACCAACCAGTACATCTTTGGACTGTGGGAGGAAACAGGAGCACCCAGAGGAAACCCATGCGGTCACAGAGAGAATGTACAAACTCCTGACAGACAGCAGTGGGAATTGAACCCAGGACACTAGTACTGTACAGCATTGTGCTAACCATACTGCCTCTCCTCATTGCTGCCTTCACAGAGGAGGTACAGGAGCCTGAATGAGAACACACTCAACAGATTAGGGACAGCTTCTTCCCCTCCCCGCTATCAGATTTCTAAATGGACAATGAAACAACCCATGCACACTACCTCACTATCTTTTGTCTCTCTTTTTGCACTCCTTATAATAATGTAATTTATAGTGATTTTAACGTGTTGCAAAGGCAGCAAATCTCACGAGGTCTGCCAGTGACGCTGAACCTGATTCAGATTCAGATTCTGATTTTGCTGGCATCATACATTTCACAGAAGTAAAGGTTGTTTTGTGTATAATTGAGTGGGCAATCTGAAGATGTGAAGCTAAAAGCAGACAACTACTTCTGAAACAGAGGGGGAAAATGACAAGTACTGTGAGAAAGGAGCCGAGAAAGCAGGAAGAGGGGGCTTAAGGGAAAAGTACGGGTAGGAGAATGGCTAGGAAAAGAAAAGAGCGTAGAAAAATGAGGGGAACATGCGCTAAGATCAGAGGAGGAAAAAATTAAGGTGGGGTACATTTAAGAAACTGTAACAACTGAATCGCAAGGCAAACGCTCCAGACACCAGAGAGGATGGGGAAGAGGAGCTTTAATAGCAGTCTATCGTTTAAACCGAATGCGTGTGAAAATCGGATGAATATCTCTTTAATGTGGGAGGTGGGGGAGGATGGGCTGGAGAGGCGGAAGCGATGAATTTCAGATGTCATGTCCCTCCCAGTAGTATTTAACTCGGCTCCTGGATGGGGTAGTTGCCCGTTCTCGATTATGTCAATCACAAACAGGAGGAAATCTGCAGACGCTGGAAATCCAAACAACACACGCAAAATGCTGGAGGAGCTCGGCCGAAACGTCGACTGTACATTGATGCTGCCTGGCCTGCTGAGCTCCTCCAGTATTTTGTATCGATTGTGTCAACCTTCATTAGAACAGCACCACTGGAATAATTAACTTACAAAATGCAAAATTAAAAGGAGCAACTTTTTTTAAAAAAAAGATGCTTAAAGTTCGGTCTTTTATCATACCATTTGGCATGGATAAAGGCAGTTTTGTAATTCAGTAATAAATATATCAAAAATATTTAGTAAGAAAAATCAATCAGGAATAACTGCAGAAAGTTGGGCATTGTTAAGACTCTTTCCCAATATTATGTCCGGAGCCACCTGCTACTCTCCCCACCATCTCTCAGCCGCTTCAATATTGTTGCAATCCCTCTCTCCCCACCCTTCCACCGTGGTGGGCTGCGGAACCCAAGCCGAACCGGTGATGATGATTCGTGCGCTCAGTTTGCTTCGGGATCACCCTGTCTTTACGCTTTGCCTGCTCCGAGACCGAGACATCCTGAACATTCATCGCGGACCAGGAGAAAAAGTTTACGCACAGGCACCGGTCTACAGTCAAGCGTCCGCTGACAGTACTTTCCCACGACTTTATAGAATGTGTCAGCTCGATGCACCCCAGACTCAGCTTCATAGAGCCAACAAAAAAACTTTCCCTATTGAAAGAATCTTGTCTGCCTTTGGTAATTTAGTTCCTATCAGGTGTACCACAAGATTTGGACAATCATCCCCGCGCTCAGATGTCTAGATTGCTTCCAGTAATGGAAGGCGTTCCGCATACATCGGGTTAACATCCCATTGCTTCCCTGGGAGCTTAACTTTATTTCCATCCTCTTCGACAGTGCTAACGCTTGAATATGTATAACGTATACACACAGTATTGTATCAGATTGTCCTATACAAAAAAAACTATCCACAAGCTTAAAATCCCAAAAGACATTCAATACCTAAAGAGTTACATAGCAGTCAATTTCTCGAGTTTAATAATTTCGCACTATTTTTGCAAATATTTGGTTGAAGTTCCTGCTTTGAGATGTACGTGCTGGAATTATATTATTATTAATCACTCTCTCCTTGCAATTGTCACTGCATCTATATCCCTGACACTTGTCCTATAGCTAACTGCTCTGAATACAACAGTGGAAATGCTTCATTCTCCATTCAGTTGTGCGTACTTAAAAACAGTGGTAATTCTAAGCAGCATTTGATCGTTCAAAGGGTAGACCGAAGATTTTGACACTCAGTAGTTCATTTCATCTTTGTTACAATCTGTATGAATTAAAATTCAGTGACAGTCCAGCTGAATAAACTGTTGTTCTCCAAACGCGCCGAGCGCATGCCAATAATTCTGTTACTGGGGGGCAGCCTACAAGGAGATCTGCAAATCGCCATTCCAATTTGTTTATTTTACTTTAACATAATAGAAACGTTTGTTTCAGTCCTGGCCAATAAAAAAATTGAGTGTTTTTTGTAGGTGTAAAGAAAACTGTTGCTACTCTGTAGTGTTAAGTTTTAGGTTTGCAATATCCGCATTCAACGAAAAGAAGATTTTAAACACAATTTTGCCCATTCCACTCGGTGCATCTACATCAGTTTTGGGAAGCAGTTTAATCAAGTTTTCTTGTGGAGGGGAGGATCGTTGAATCTCTAAATTTACAAATCGTGACACGCGATCATTTCGGGTTTAGTTGTTTTTTTAAATCACAGAAGTGAACTATTTCTCGTCGTTTCAGCCGAAGCTTCAAAGTGAGATGAAATGAAGCAAATTGTTTCTCAAAAGCCCGCTCTTGCCAAACGGAGCCACGGGCAACTTGGGGGGAAAACACTGCAGATGTATGTGTAATTATATTAGGTTAAACAAGGGCCTGAAGGGAGAAAATAAAATCCTTCTTTATCATAATATAACCCATCACCCATCCTGCGCCGTTCTCCCTGAGACAAACCAAAGCAATCTTTGTGCTCCCTTTGCCTCAGAGCTGAGGCTGCCAGAACGGCTTCCTGTCCACAAGAAGACAAGAACAAAGTCCTTAATGTCATACTGCCATCAATTATCAATAGTACATTAGGAAACACACAGGAAGATGAAGAACTTTCTTTGGGCTTTGAGGCATTCTGACCAACATTAACTCCTCAAATACGGTGTGGCAACATTGGCCCAGTCTCAAGTCACGTGACAGCACCGAGGGGGTCTCACGGGCAATCGAGTTCTTGGGAGCCTGGTTCTATTTCCTTGTAAAACGGGACATGGTCATTCACCGCCGGCCCTTCACTATCAACATATTGGCAAGTTTAAGTGCATTGAGGCGCTCCATTTCCCATCGGAGCTGAAATCGCTTAAGCAACCACCAATAACACTGAAAATAAAGTCTGCCTTGAACTAATCTTAAAACAAATGCGGGAACGCAAGCAAATGAGACAGGAGTTTTGGCTAGTTCCTTCAAAGCGCCGGCACGCCCTCAATGGGCCGACTGGACTCACTTTGCATTGCAATGCTCACAACTCAATGATTACAAAAACAAAACAGCAAAATACATACATCTCAAAATCCGGCAGCTTGGAATGTTACAATAAAGAAATTCAACACGTCGTTAACTTTCGTTTCTGCTTCCATTAAACATTTAAAATACTCGAAATTAGCGAGAGAGAAAGGAGAGAGGTCATCCCTTCAGAAAAGTTACTTCGCTTCTCTCGAGCTTAACTCACCTTTTGAATTCCTGAGGCAATCCAGGACCGCTGAGCATGCTGAGTGCGGGAACTTGCCTCTGTCAAAACAAGTACCAACAATTGTTTCAAACTAAATCTATCAATCTTTGCATACCGCTGATGCAACTGATCCTGCGTCTGAAATCCCTGTTAACAAACAACAAAAAAGGCAAGGAAACACAACAAACAACAAAAAAAAATTAAGAGTCGCCGGAATGTCTTAAAGAAAAAGCCGTATCGTGGACTTTAACTGCCGCGGGTCCCGACATGATCAGACTGCCGCTCGATTCAGCCACTTTCCCTGCTCGCCACTGCCACCGTGACAGACGAGCTCGCTGGATGGCTGCCTCTTCATTGTCCAAAAATGCTTATTTGCCAAGCAACAGAGGAGCTTTGTGGCATCAAAAAAAGCTCGCAATTGATGGTAAGTTATGGCTTCTTTGTGAGCGCTTTGCAAAGAAAAACAAGAGATAGGAATTTGGCAGCAAAAATATAGCACCGCATTCTCTTGCGTTTGGAACCTATATTCTCCGCAAAAACAATCGAGCATTGTTAGAGGGAAGAAAGGGCAACTTTGACATATGAAATACAGCAGAGGCCCCGTCTAGGAAACCTGTAAACAACATGTCACTCACCCGATCGGTCTCTCTGTTATTTCTTGGGAGGACTAGGTTCACCAGAATGGTGAAAATTTACTGGTAAGATTTTTTTAAGTCATCAGATCAAGTTTAAACCCGACCTCCATGGAAACGTGAGGAGTCCCTGAGCCAAGATTTAACAGTTAACTGTGCGGCGAAGGCGAGAGGAAACATAGAACCACAGCGAGCCCCCAGTCCTGAGTCTCTTTAATCTCTTCTGACCAACTGGGCTGCAAGTACGAGAAAGATAACAAGGGAGAAGTCCCACTTTTTAAAAAGCTAGCAGCGTGGAATAGCCATAATATCGGAATTTATCTAGATCCAGTCTGATTGGGGACTGAGGTAATCAGGTAATGGGACCTGACATAGATGATATACACACTGAGACTAAGCTAGCCAATGCACTTCAGCATCTGGTTAGAAGTCTATACAAAGCTGTACACATAACACACAACACACAGACCCAACTATCCACTCCTACTGGGAGGGTTCACGCCGCACAAAAGGCTACAGTATATAGCCCGCCCAAAATAAAAGGCCTTTTATTGTTGGATTCTGCAGGTCAGTTGATTAGATTTTCTGCAGAGAATTCCGTGAGGAAATTCCCTTTAAAGCCAAAATGATTAACTGGTCTATTCTGGGAAGTGAAGTAGACAATGCTTAAACAGTCTCTATAACCCATGTCCATGCTGGCACAGTGCGCACTAAAAATAAAACCCAGACTTTTTGCCTTGCAGCTGGGTAACATTAAGGGTCTTGAGACCACAGGCCAAAACCGCAGTCAATTGCCCCAGCCCAGTTGTGGCAGCAGTCAGACAAGACTTCCAGTTTGCATCTTGATGATCAGCAGTCATCCCTTGTATACCCTCTGCCGCATGTTTATCAGGAAAATATTTATTAAAACATTCCTTCCTTTTTCGTTTGTGCTCCATTAGTCGAACCAGCCATTACAAAGTGCATAAGTGGAATCTTTTCCAATTACAGGGAAGGATTCGACAAATATTGACCATTCTTGGTCAGTGGGGCTACGGTTACCATTGCCAACACAGATAAAAGCTTTCATTGTGCTTTGACGGCATTCTCCAGGGCAACTCAAATACCAAAAAGTAAATAAATCTGCACAAGCGCGCGCACATACCCACTAGCACACATATACACAAGCTCACTCAACATATATACACGTGCATGCACTTATATTATCCAGCTCACGCACTCTGTATGCTAAGACTAAAGTACATTTAACATTTTCCCAGTAAATCTACAACAGTGGAAACAATCAGACGTTTAAACCGTTCCTGGGACCTTTAACTCTGCTACATATAGAACACAGATTTTATTTGTTTTACAGCTGAGAGATTGTTCGGGTTAGTATTACACTCTGGAAACTCTCATTCCCTACCGCAGGTAAAATGAAATGTTAATGTACCTATTACTGGCTCTATCGGTTCTATACATTCACGGGGACCGGTGATTGACAAACTTAACAGACCAAAGCGACTCAAATCTTAAATTCAGCGGTGGAAAGGCTACGCACACTGACTTATTGTATTTAAATTCGATCGCGAGAAAAAATAACAGGAACTCGGCCGAATACCAAGATAAACTCTTTCCTCTGCATTTAGGCGGCACTGGGGGTGGTGGGGGGGGGCGGGGGGACACCTCACCCAGTGCAGGTAGGAGGAAGGGCAGACAATGGCTTCATTGAGTTTCCCCAGCTGTGTATGTGCGATGCCCATTTGTGGCTGCAAGTGTAAAGGTATTAATGGAAAGTAAATTTGTACTTTTTTTTGGATGCAGTTCTTAAAACAAAATACGAATGGAAACGAATCCATCCTTATTTCACTGACAATGCAATTAGGTTGATCCCTTCGATTAAACCCGTTATGCACAGCACAACAATCTAATCGAAATATCCCGTGCCATCTGGCGTCGTGACTCCTCCGCATGTCTCCCACATGTTCTGGGGTGGATTGCAGTCTGGAAACGAGATGGTTAAGGCCACCTAGACAGCCTGTCAAGGAATATTTGTTGGGCTTCAGATGGCGAGAGAAACGGCGAAGCAAAGGATAAAAAGTTGGTTAAAAAAAACTAAAATCGAACCATGAAAAGTTACTTTCAACGCAAGTCAGTCAGTGGACTGGCAAGTCCTGGAGATTCAGACACTGAATGAAGCGTGTCTTTAGTTTAAAATGAAAGTTAGTCGTCATATTTAAAATAATCCTACTGTAAAGGTTTCAACCTTAATGAGGCACATCAAAATATAGGACTCTTGCTTTTAATAAAGACTACAAGGTGTCCAAATCCACAGTATATTATTTCATTAAGAGCTTTTCTTTCAGAAGGGATTTGGGAGTAAAAAAACTGCTAGCTTTGTGCAGCAAGGTCACGACCTTTGACAGCGCTCAGGCTATTTTCTTTCATCTTCCCATTCCCTCCAGAGCCTAACTTGCAGTGAAATTGCACCCGGTAAACCCGGCAGACAGAATTCAGCATTGTTGTAGAGGCCACGTTTTTTTCTAAACAAAACAGATTTGAACTGAGCCAAGGAAACAAAAATGTATTGTTCTTCACAGATGGAAGCGAGGGTTGCCAAGGTAACCAGATTAATCTCCTTTTTCTACTCCTTCCTCTCTTGTAGTGTGGTAATCTGTGTGTTCCTTTCAAAAAGGCAGGCTCAAAGCCCGTGCTCTAACTAGGTTCCTAATTAGCTGCAATTTACAATGAAGACAACATGATGAGATAATAGAAATTTGCAAAATAATGACATACCTCAGCAAAATATTCCTCCTCCCAAGATTCATTTTTGTACAAAAAACAATAAGGAGGGCCCTTCTAAAGCAGAGCTTGCAAATGGTGGTCTATTATGTGGCACAGAAGTTTATTGTTCTGTTCTTGTCCCTCCAATCAACAGCCTATTGTTTGACATCTTAAATAAAAATTACTCAAATACAGGACCACATAATGATCTCAGTTCTACTTATGTATACAGAGTAGTCAAAAATGTATCAGCACCGAATCCTGTACCCTGACTCCTGATAGAGTAGTGGACCTGAAAGGTAATTTACAATACAATGAACGTGGAAAGTAGCATTATTTCTGGCCTAATCACGCGTCTTCCACAGATTGAGGCTTGGAAGTACTTAGTAATGAAGGACAGCTAAACAGGGTTGCTAATGAAATATGATGTAGTGCATTTGTTTTCATCTGGTTAACGCAAATTAACCAGCCTTTAGAGTGTTAGACAACATTTTTCTCTTTTATCACATCAAACAGCACCACTGGGGGATGGTAAAATAAAGAGGTAGCGTGATGGTGGGGGGGGGGGGGAGGAGGGAGAGGGTTTTTTTAATAAACGACTGAGGCCTCGAAATGCACTGACCTCCAAAGCCATTAGAGGATGTTACTGAACTACAGTGACTGCGCTCGCTGCTCGATCTGCCACAGCCTGGAATTAGCATGTTCACTCACAGCCTTTATTTAAAAGGAAGCAGAAAACAATTAAGTGGAACCTTGGACTAATCTCATCCTGCCCATTTAGCCTTTCCCTCTGTGATGAGCAAAGAAGCCAACATCAGCATGCTATCATTCTGCCTTAATTAAAAAAGACACAAACAGTAGGGCTGTGAATTAGAAATGTAACAACGCATCACCCTGATTAATTCGAAGCTCATGTTGGATTAATAACTGCAACAAAGAACAAAAGGAAATTGTTATGCGAATTGCAACCTCTCAGGCCAGGCAAAGGTCAAATCGAAGGATTTGAATTTCATCCGGACTCACTTAATCAATTCCTTAGAAGGAAGGCCATATGTAGGTTTTGAAAGCTGCCCATTGTAACTTGGTGATCAAACCTGGAAGATTGCACAGTGTTAATTTCTAACAGATTTTTTTTACCTAAGTTCATGTAGAAACTTAATTAGCGCAGATGACGAATGGATAATGGAAGATATTCCCTGCAGACTTTCAACCAAAAATAATGTTTTTAAATAATGAGCTTCCCTGTCCAGGAATGCTTGGGAGCCTTTGATTCTGAAATCGATGGTGGGGGGGGGGGGTGGATTTGAGGGGTTGCTGATGGTGGCGAAAAGGACCGGTTGAAAAGCAGGGACGAAAAAAAGTTTCTCTCTGCTAATTGTGAGAAAGTGCAAGTCAGAAAAGCGGGGAGGAGTTTCCCAGGTAATATCAGAGCTGCGACGTTTGGTTTCCGATAGTTGACAGGAGCAAGCATTTCACCTGAATATTGAGCCACTTCCCGTGAAGGTAGTCAATAAAATTTACTGCTACTAAATGCAGTGCCCACACTCGCACTGAAACCCACCCATCCCGTTTCGAAGGCTCCACTCGGAAGAAGCGCAAGTTGATGAATCCTTATTTCATATTGTCGAAGATTGAATCATATTTTAATTGTTAATTTGATCTGTTTCCCGGTCTCGTGGGATGACATAATTACAATTTAAAATGTAGATTAATTAACATTATCCATCTTCTTCCCTGGCTTTAATTGATCTGCGCTGTTCGTTTTTATTTTAGTTTTGTTCCTGTTCAGAAAATTCAAAAGAATCGTCGCTGTTTTCCAGGGCTGGAAGACGGGGGCATCCTCGAAGGCTACGGCCAGTCTATCTTCAGAACAACGTCAGAAAACAAAGGAAGGTTATTACTTAAAATCTGCCCAGTCCCTTCTCGGTGGATGCATCTGGCGTCCACGTGTGCGAAGCGCTAATGAAGAGTTTCCTGAGTGAACTGGGTTCCGACTGATGTTCCAGCTCTCCCATGTAGCTTCGGAAAACAAATGCTTCCTTTTATTTTGCGGAACAATTCCAGCATTCCCACCAGCCCGGGGAAACGCAGCCCCGTAGCGGGAGTTGGGGCGTGGGGCGGGTGGGGACAGAGATTCTTTATGTACTAAAATTCCCCGACAGATAGAGATCGGAGACGTGACAAGTGCTAACAAGGGAAACAGTTAGCATTTTTGCCTCTTAGCATGACAATAAGTATCTCCACAAAGTCAATACGATTGTAAGGCCTAACGTTTGATAAACTTGCTTAGGACGTAACACAGAGCAAATCAACCCAGACCAGCACCGATTACTCTTCTAGCGGGATTACAGAAAAGGTATAGCGCGAAAGGAGGCCATGCGGCCCGTCTCCGCTGGAGAAATACTGTACAGCGTTCCCAATCCAGCCCCCATAGCTTTGTTGGGAGTACAGTATATCCAGTTCCCCTATGAGCCCTATAACTGGGAGAACTTCGATTACTCCTCTCCAACCTGCATTCCAGATGCTAACCATCCACTGCATATATTTTTAAAAAACCCTCGCGTTGCTTTTGCTTCTTTGACCAATCATATCCATCCCTTCTCTAGTTTTCGCACTCTCCACCAATGAGAACAGTCTCTGTGCCCCCGCTCTCTGCACGCCGAGAAGATCTGACTGTTCTGAGATACCATCGAATGTTACCCTGTAGTGCATACTGTAATCAAGCAAGTCATTACGGAGTGAGTTATAACGCTCCCGACTAAAGGAAGAAGTCGGATTAATTCGACCTGATTGGGAGGTATAAGGGTTTGCGGAATCCGGAGCACCGAAACTCAGCGGTTCCAGCGGCATCTGTGAGATGACATAAATCGTCGACGTTTCGGGTGGAACCCCGATATCAGGATTGAGACGCAGAGGTTCGGCTCGAGACGTGGACTATTCTTTTCTCCTCACGGATGCTGCTCGACCTGCTGGTGGATTGTTGCAAACTTTTATGGAACTGGTTTCAAATGTATCTTGCAGTTGCTAATCAAGAGTGATTTAGTTTGAAAGTTCGAGGAATCACTCACAATTTCTCACATTTAATGCTGCCACGGGACAGTTAAACAGGATGGCCAGCTTGAGAACGTTGTAAGTATGAAGTGCCATCAGCTGCCAACCTTCCCATTGTTCCTTCGGCAGCATGTTGAGCAATGATGTGGGTTTGAACCTTAAGATTTTAAAATCATTACCGTGACAACGGGCAAAGTAGAGCAGAGTGCTTTGCAATTTACGACTTGTCAGAATTAAAAAAAGCAACGTGTGAATAGCATTTCAAATTGATTGCAAAGGGATTGACTGAACTCTCAAAGTCAATTGCATGGGCCCTGCTCTTTACAAGTTGCTGGAGTCACTTAAGAGTAACTACAACTTCTTAGCCCACCAATCATCAGCTCGCTGGTTTGTGGCTCTAGCTAACTTTGATCCTCAGACAGCAATAACAAGCAAACAGTCACGAGAACTGCGATTTGCCTTACAATTGAGCTGGCGTGAATGACACCCGATGGAACAAGATTCTGATGCGGTTATGATATCAAGGAAAACAAAGATTTTCTTTGATAGAACACCATTAGAATCCGTTTTAACGTCTGCTGCGGGATGGGGGACATTTTCCGTGCAGTGTATCTGTCTCCCGCCCAATGAAATGTCACCCCCTTTGAAAAATAGGGAATGCAGTAACCAATTGTGAAGAGCAAGAGGCACAGGAGCCTGCAGATTCCCCCATCTGGAACAAAACGGAAGGTGCTGGGGGAACTTAGCTGGATGGGCAACAGTTGAGACTTTTCATCTCGATTGACAGACCGCAAGACATAGGAACAGAATTAGGCCATGTGGCCCGTCGAGTCTCCTGCGCCATTCCTCCCTTCTCCCGTAACTTTTGACACCTTCACTAATCAAGAACCTATCAACGCTTGTGACAAATATACCCAATGACTTCGCCTCCACAGCCCTCTGTGCCATAGGTTCAGCAACCCCAGTCTATAGACTTAACTCTTCATCCGTTCTAAAGGGGTGAGGTAAATAACCTGTATAAAAAGGTGGAGGGAAGAGCTGGAGCAAAAGCTGGTAGGCCATAGGTGGACTTAGGTGTGGAGGGACGATAGGCAGATGTGCGAGGAGAGAGTGGAAGGCTCCACCTCTTCCCTCACTGGCTATCTTCCCTCTATCTTTCAGTCCAAATGGAGGGTCTCCACCTGAACTATGGTGTGTTTATTTTGCACTGTTTCTTTCTTGTATATACAATTATGGATAAAGGTTATTTATGAAATATAAAATAAATCTACTTGACTGGCTGAATTTCCCGGCAGATAGAGCGTTGCTGTGGATGGCAAGATGCCATACAGTACAATGGTCTAATGGTATGTCCTGGTGACACTGGGTAAACATTAGAACAGCATTGACATACAAGATGTGTTTTTTTAGGCCTTAGTGTTGCCAATGGTGCCTCCCTTCCACCCAACAATCGCGTTGACCCCTACCATCAGGCAGGAGGTACCAGAGCATTAGGACAAGAACTGTCAGGACGGGAAACAGTTTCTTGTCCCAGGCCATGAGACTACTGAACTTCCTGCATCACCAAGGTTTCACAGCATATGAAATGCCAGTAGCATTATACTGTTTACTTTTTTCTTTGTGTTGTAAATAAATGCACCTTATTAATTTATTTGTAGTAATATTACTTCATGTGTTGTGTGTGAGTACAAGTATATGTACTGTGTTGTGCACCTTGGTCCAGAGGAACGTTGTTTCATTTGGCAGTATACATGAATACAGTTGAAATAACAACAAACTTGGACTTTTTCATATATGTTGGGAAGCTGTCAATGCTAATCATTCCAGAAACTCGAGCGTAAAACAGTCAAGACTTTAGTGCAGGACTGAGGAATTTTGCCAGAGGTGTCCCTATCACATGATAGGCAAGTATTTTTTTACACGGGGGTGGAGTGCATCTGGAATATGCTGCTGTACAATCTGGTGAACACAAATACCATTGGGGCATTCGAAAACCTCTGAGACAGGCACATGTATGTGTAGGATCTGGAAGGATATGGACATTATGTAGGCTGAAGAGATTGGATTGGTTGGGCATTTGATTCCTAATTTAATTGGTTTGGCACAACGTTGTGGGCCAAAAGCCCTCTTCTCTGTTACGAGTACCTTGAGATGTTAAACCTAGGTTGTCACAGGTGGATGTGAAAGATCCCATTGCAACATTTTAATGAGGTGTTCTTCTGGTTGAAAAATGTCAGACTGATTCAGCTCAGCAGCTCTGTTTAGACTGACCGAGCCCCTTTGATTTGGTTCAGTGTTCTCAATTGCTCCAATTTGGAATTGATTCAGCTCATTAGATCTGATTCCAACTGATCGCAGAATCATTACAACAGGAGACCATTCTACCTATGGCGTCTGATCCATCTCCAATCCAGCCCGCTCTCCGCAGCCCTGCCAATTCTTTCCTTTCAGACACCTATCTAGCTCCATTTTCAGTGCTATCCAGAAACAGACTACCTCCGAGTTATTCATTATGTAATTTTGGTCAATTGGCTTCATTTTATGACCCCAGTTCTTTAACTACCCAACTTCTGAATACTGGCTGCAATCTCTCCCTTGCTATTTTATGATTTTAAATTCCTTTATCAGATCTCCTTGTACCCTCCTCTGATTCAAGAACTACAGTCTGCTCCTAGAGGTGATGTCCTCATCTATGGAATTATAATTGTAAATCCCTTCTGCACCATCCCCAGATCCTTTACATACATCCTGAACTGTGGTACCCAGAACTGCATACAGTACCTCAGAGTTTGGGCCATTGGCTGTATTGATCCCGTGTGCTTGTTTAAACATTTTCCCAACCTCTCCTTCCAATGTTAATGGGATTTTGCCCATATATATTCCCAGATCGTTCTGGTCTGGTTCTCCTTTTAGAATTGTGCACTCTAGCTAATATTGCCTCTTCTCATTCTTCCTATCGTAACTCTTCCTACATCTTGACATTAAAAATTCGTTTGTACCTGTCTCTCAATATCTCCTGGAAGTCTATTAATGTTTCCCTTAAATTTTACAATATTACAAAATTTAGTGTCGCCTACAGATTTGGAAATTGTGCCCTGTATACCTAGTCAGAATTATACACTCTTTAGATTCCCCCTTCTGCCCTGTATCTCTTTTACCAATCAATTTCCCAGCTCTTTACCTCAGCCCTACCTGCTGTTTCACCTATCACCTTGTGTTTCTTCCTCCCCTCCCCCACCTTCTAACTCTGGCACCTCATTTTTTTTCTCCAGTCCTGTTGAAGGGTCTCAGCCCAAAATGTCGACTATACTCTTTTCCCTAGATGTTGCCTGGCCTCCTGAATTCCTCCAGCATTTTGTGTGTGTTGCTCGGTTCCCTATGTTTGTTATAGCTGGGGGTGGTAATGGGGAACAAACTCCCACAACCCTATTAAATGCTCCCAATGGCATGCACCTCAAATAGCCTCTGACAACCAAGTCCAGCTCCTGACCTTCACATGTGGCTAAGCTACTAAGCCCAGCAGAACCATTTCTACTGGCTGGAGAAGGTGAAAAGGTGGGTTAGTAGTGCCTTAAAACCAGTCGCTTCAGGCAGATGGGGCTCGTTAGATGAGGTTGACAGCTCATCTAGGAGATGGAAAACTCTGATCTCAAACCTCCAGAGCCTGCGGCTGTTCCTACCCATGGAGAGCACTTCGGGAGTAAACCAAGGGAAAAATCCGGAGCTGGAGTTCCTAAGGCAGTCCTACATTGAGTTCAATGTTGACTGGCAAGTCCTGCGAAGCTGCCGGTATCAAACTGTATCAGTCTCTGTTGTTCCTATGGGTTCATCAGATGCATGGAGAGGGGGAGCTTGTGGTATGGGCACCAGCTTGCTCTCCAGATTGTATTGCCCAGGCTTGCATATCTAGACAGCTAGAATACAGTATTCATGATTAACTCTGACCAATGGTGGTCCTCACTCACATCACCCTCAGTGGCCATTTTGTTATGGACCTAATAGAGTGGCCACTGGGTTCATGGTTCGTGGTCTTCTGCTGCTGTAGCCTATCCACTTCGAGGTTTGATGTGTTGTGCATTCAGAGATGCTCTTCTGCACAACTCTGTTGTAATGCGTGGTTATTCGAGCTACTGTCACCTTCGTTTCAGTTTGAACCAGTCTGGTTCAAATTGGTCAGAGTCTCCTCTGACCAATCTCATTAAAAGAGCACTTTTGCCCACAGAACTACTGTTCACTGGATGTTTTCTGTTTTTCACACCATTCTCTTTAAACTCCGGAGACTGTTTCACATGAAAATTCCAGAACAATTTGCGAGAAACTCAAACCACCCCCATCTGGCACCATTAATCATTCCACGGTCAATGTCACTTGGATCACATTTTTTCCTCATTCTGATGTCTGGTCGGCACAACAACTGAACCTCTTGACCATGTCTGCATGCTTTTATGCATTCAGTTGCAGCCACACGACTGGATTTGCATTAATGAGGTGTACAGGTATACCTAAAAAAACTGGCCACTGTGTTTTTTATATATATATAGACACTCCACTTCATGCTGCTTTGCTCTGAATGAACTCAGTTGGATCTAATTTGTATGAACAGACCTCCCCTAGTTACAGTAAACGTTGTATCTGATGCCGTCAAATAGCAGTCCACTGATAGGGGAAACAATAAGGCCAAATGAAACAAAATTGTGGCTCAGGCAATTTGCAGCTAGTCAGAGTTAAATATGGATTTCCAGCAATTGCTTGGAATCACAGGACACTTCCCCAAGAAGTTCAGGAATACAGTTGGAGTTTGAGGATGTGGGCTAGGCAGACTAAGTCAGAGCAAAATGACTTTTCCAGCTTTTATTGATACTTTGGTAAAATAATTCTTCTAACGATTTCAGGTCTTAGTACTCTGACGTTGATCAGCCAAGATAAACACCAGCAAGATCATCTTCAAAAGGCAGTGTCTCAAAAAGCAGCATCCATTATGAAGGACCGTCATCGTCGAAGACATGCCCTCTTCTTGTTCCAGCCATCAGTGAAGAGGTACTGGAGCCCAAAGGCACACACTCAATATGTAAAAACAGCTTCTTCCCCTCCACCACCACACCATCAGATTATTGAATGCTCAGTGAACCCATGAACACTACCTCAATTTTTGCTCTCTTTTTGAACGACACATTATATATACACACACATTCTACATATCTTGTAAGTTATAGTTACTTTATGTATTGCACTGTACTAATGTGGTAAAACAATGAAATTCACTATGTATGTCAATAATAATAAATCTGATTCTGATCCTGAAAGAGGAGCTCAATATCTTGCAGTGAGGGGTTCTGAACTGTGATCTAATCTCAGTGAGGTGCCAGCTTTAAAACTTGTACACATTTGGGGAAAGTTTTTTAAGAGCTTAATAACAAGCAAGCTAGTAAACTCGCACCATTTTGAGGTTGCATGTTTAATGTTCAGCAGCTGAGAAACCAGAGCAAGCCAGAATGCACAGCTGCAGTGTGAATGGGGCTTCAGAGAGAGTTCACGTCAGTCAGGATCTCACATCCAAACAGTAACTCCACTGGAAATGTTTTCAATGGATTTTAATGAAAAGTGCGTTTCAGTTAACTCCAGACCACATTTGTTTTAGGAAAGAAGGAAGATTACACAGGCCGGCACCTTGGATTTGAAAGGGGCTACAGTATGTGCTTGAATTAAATGCGGTCACCGACAAAGCAGGCTGCGATGCTTATATATCTGCAAAGGACAATTGATATTTATATTCATCAATGTATGTAAAGAATGCAAAGACTGGTCAGACAAGATTTTAAATGGGATGTAGTAAAAGACTAAACAAACAGCTTGAAGCCCCAAATCTACTTTCCTTTGTCCCAGTCAAGTAACACCTTCTAATCCTGTCATACAAACTTGCTCGCGGTATCCAAATGAATTAATCCACATGGTCATACAATTTCTTTAGGTTTTATATAATGCCCATAAGCTACTTCTACTCTCAGATTTACCTGCTCGAGGAATGTTCAAACACAATGATATTTAGTCAAAGTAGTAAACTGGACCACACTGCTCTGATTTAGTTGAACCAATTCCATAAATATTGGATTATGCAAATCCTGTATGCTTTGGTCAATTGGTGGATACTTTTAAGTAAAGGCAAGAAAGGACTTGATTTTGCACTCAAATTCAAAGGCTACACAATAAGAATAATAAGACAAACTTGGTTTACAACCATACTGCACAATGTATTCTGTTTACACATGTATGGGTGAATTTAAATATAATGATTCTTTTTGTATTTGTATTTTCATTGTTTAATTGGACATTCATGAAAGAAGTTATTACTAAGATGTCCATTATGTCTGGCACTCCATCTGTTACTAGTTTCAAATGCTTTAAGTAAACAATTTGCTTGAAAGCTTACCTTATGAAAGCTGACTCAATGCACAATGGTGCTATTGATTTGGAGAGTGCTCAGTTAATTTCTAACAATTACAATTAAGTTTTACGTCAAACAACAGCGTGCAGTGTATCAATAGCTGTTGGACACATCTGGCTGTGACTGCAGTCGGAAGGTATAGACATGAAGAGGAGAATGATAGGAGAAAAAATACAACAAATTAAGGGAGATAAATCATAGAAGTCAACCAGAGGATCAAACAAGAAAGCAGAAAAGGATGTTTAGAGTGGCAAATATCCAGGGTGACCATTAAGAGAAAAACTCCTTTCCTGGTGTTTGTTGAACTAGCAATGAAATGCACTAATGTCATAGTGCAAATGGCAATATGGCAATACACACACAGTCATAGAATAAACCAGTACAGTTACAGGCCCTTTAGCCAAACCAGTCCATGCTGGCCGGTGTGCCTACCCAGCTAGTCCCAATTTTCTGCAATGGGCAACATCCCAATAGATGGCAAAAGAGTGAGAAATGGCCATGTGTCTGTTTGGTTTAACCTGTCGCTTAGGTTCAGACCAAGCTTCATCAGAATGTTTGTTCCCAGGGGCTTGTACTTATGCATAGTGAGAATGAGGAAAGCAACATGGAGACCTCGAGTAAACTGGTAGAATTCCTTGGCTTCGACGTGAATATCAGTTCAACTATAATAGGTCATGCAACTTGACAGCTAGTTGGTCAACCTGTTAAGGAGTGGGACTGATGAGTTCAATAGTATATGCATAGTTAAATTCAGTGATGCTGCAACGGCAGTTACTCTGGTGACAGGAGGGGTACAGGGATTGGTGGAGTGGTATCGCAACAACAACCTTGCTCTCAATATCAGTAAGACCAAGGAATTAATTGTGGGACTTGAGGAAGAGGAAGTCGAGGGAACACACACCAGTCCTCATTGAGGGATCAGCAGTGGAAAGGGTGAGCAGTTTCAAGTTCCAGGGTGTCAACATGTCTGAGGATCTATCCTGGGCCCAGAATATTGATGCAATTACAAAGAAGGCACAATCATGGCTATATTACAATAGGAGTTTGAGGAGACATGGGATGTCACCAAAGACTCTTGCAAATTTCTATAGACGTACTGTGGAAAGCATTCTAACCAGAGGGGACACTGTACAGGATTGAAAAAAAGCTGCAGAAAGTTTCACACTGAGCCAGGTCCATTATGGGCATTAGCCTCCCCAGTATCAAGGACATCTTCAAAAGGCGATGCCTGAAAGAGATGGCATCCATCATTAAGACCCCAACCACCCAGGACATGCCCTCTTCTCATTGCTACCATCAAGGCAGAGCCTGAAGACATACACTCAGTCTTTTAGGAACAGCTTCTTCCCCCCCACCATCAGATTTCTTAATAAACATTGAGCACACTACCTCACTTTTTTTTCTTTTTCTGCACTAGTTGATTATTTATATTATATTTCTTACTGTAATATAGATTTCAAAATTATGTATTGCAATGACCTGTTGCAACAAAACAACGTATTTCCTGACACATGCCAGTGATGTTAAACCTGATTTTGAATTACTACCCAGTCATTGTGTCGAACTGTTCCTTCCCAAGGCACCAGCACACCTTGGGGGAATGAGGCTCCCCTGTATATTACCCAAGTGTTCAATAACACATGAAATTCAAATTCATTAAGACTTGTATCATATCATCTAGGTTTGATTGCAAAGAATCTCACAAGACAACATCAATTCCATTCGTGGTTGATATGCAAGTATGTAGAATTAGCAGTGCTCATTTCAGAGCAATCAAGAATCCGGTTTCGTATCACCGACAAATGTGAAATTTGTCATTTTGCAGCAGCAGTACAGTCCAAAACTTTAAAAAAAATACTGTAAGTTACAATAAGAAATATATAAAAAATAAGTAGTGCAATAGAGAGCCAATAGTGAGGTAATATTCATGGTTCATGGACTGATGATGGAGGGAAGGATCTCTTCCTAAAACATTGAATGTGTGTCTTCAGGCTCCTGTACATCTTGTCTGAAGGTAGCACTGAGAAGGAGCATGTCCTGGGGTGGTGAGGGATGTTGGATGCCTTTCTGATGCATTGACCTTTGAAGATTTTCTTGGTGGTGGGAGGGTGGGGGGCTAGTGTCCATGGTGGAGCTGGCTGAGTTTACAACTCTCTGCTGCTTTTACGGATCCTGTGAAAGGCACCTCCATAGCAAATGGTGATGCAATGAGTTAGAATGCTCTCCGCAGTACATCTGTAACAATACGCTGGTCTTCAGTGGCATCCAAATCTCCTCTAACTCCTCGTGAAATATAGCCTTTGGTGTGCCTTCTTTGTAACTGCATCAGTATATTGGGCCCAGGATAGATCTTCAGAGATATTAATTCCCAGGAACATGAAAATGTTCACCTTTTCCACTGCTGACCCTTCGATGAGGACTGGTGTGTGTTCCTTCGATTTTCCCCTTCCTGAAGTCCATAATCAATTCCTTGGTCTTCCTGACATGGAGTCCAAGGTAGTAGTTGTGACACCACTCAACAGCTGATCTATCTCACTTCTGTACACCTCCTCATCACCATCTGCTGTGACTCCGCTGACAACAGTTGTATCATTGACGAATTTATAGATAGTGTTTGAAATGAGCCTCGCCACACAGTCATGGGTGTAGAGAGAGTAGAGTAATCAAGAATTGGAACCCTGGATTGCTTTCGTTGCCCTGGCTCAGTGACTTGGTTGCAACTTCCCAATATGCCCTGGTTCACCAATACGTAGAGCAGGAACCCTTGTAGTTTACCTTTCTTAATGTTGAATCATCCAAGGATACACATGGTATGACAGTCTTTAAATTCAATGATTCGGTTTTGGAATCTGTAGTGAAAAAATGGGGCTTGTTGCTTATCGCAAAGTCAAAGTAAAATTTATTATCAAAGTATGTATATATTGTGCTTTATCATAAACTACCTTAAAATTCACTTTCTTGCATGTATGACAGGAAAATGAAGAAACACAATTGGATTTATGGAAAAATACACATAAACAGAAACTGACGAACAACCACTATGCAAAAAAGACAAACTGTGCAAATAAAAAAAATACCAAGATCATGAGCTGTAGATCCCTGAAAATGAGTCAGTAGGTTGTTGAATGAGTTCAGTGTTGAGGTGAGTGAAGTTATCCACAGCAGTTCTGGAGCCTGATTGTTGCAGGGTAATAACCCATCCTGAAAACAGTGCAATGGGAGCTAAGGCTCCGGTACTGTTAGTATTGAGAAGAGTGCAACATGTAGTGTTGCTCAGAGATAGTTAACGTTTTGTGGCTATTAGGGAGTCAAAACATCCCTGTGTTACTACGAAGGATGTGGATCCTAAGGAGGGAAAGCAGTAGCTAATTTCATTAATTAAGCAGACCAGGACAAGACCACAAGACGTAGGAGCAGAATTAGGCCATTTGGCCCTTTACGTCTGCTCTGCCATCCCATCATGTCTAATTTATTATCCCTCTCAGCTCCATTCTTGTGCCTTTTCCTCATGATGCCTTATTACTTTAAGAACTTAGCAACCACCGCTTTAAGTAAACCCATTTCAAGTAAAGGACAGGTTAGGAACAAAGGAAGGCTGATGTGAGATGGTAATAAAATACTTAGAGGTGAGAAACGGTTTTGTATGTAGTATCGTAGAGTCATAGTCACCAGAAACAGGCCCTTTGGCCCAAATGGTCCATGCTGTCCAAGACACCCATCTAATTTATTCTCATTTGATCGTGTTTACCATACAGCCCCCTGAGTCTTTTTTGTCGATGTACCGTACCTGTCCACATGTCTTTTAAATAACACCCAGAAACAGAGAGGACTACATTGAATTAGAATATTTAATTCAATCCCAAATGATGTACCAAAAGCAAAATTAAAAAGATGATATTACAAGAGAGATAAATGGATTTTTTAAAAAATGTTGATGTATTGCCAACAATCATGAAGGTCTAAAATAATTAGACTCACTCTAATAAAAAACGTGCCACAGAGCAACTAAGATTTAACATGTCATCATGATTTAATATGTTTGAATGGAAAAATATTAACTTTTTCTGAGCTATTTACAGATTATTTGAGGGCTAGGACTTTGCCTCTGCCATACGCTCAAGTGCTGAACACTTAGTATGATACCAGTTCAGTTCATTTGCTTCAGAATCAGAGCAACTTTGACACCAATTTCCAAGAGATTTTTAATTGTCCTGGAATGATTACAACCCAGCTTATTCCTTAATAATAGTGAGCATGGACAGCTGACCATTATCCTTACTGCAACATTAGGGTCCCTGACATTATTCCTTCAGATTACCAACTCCTTTGATTGAAGAGCAACAGAGTGGTGCTGCCTCTCAGCTCCAGTACCAGGGCTCGAGACCATGCAATCTGTGTGGAGTTTGCATGCTCCCCCGTGACTGTTTGTTTTTTCTCCAGGTGTCCCAAATACATGGGGGGAGGTTAATCAATGATTGTAAGTTATCCCAAGGGTAGGTACAGTATATGGCAGGAGATTTAGAATGAAACTGTTGGGCATGCGGGAGAGAATTGGCTATCAGAAAATACGTGGGTGGGGGTTGGGATTGCTCTGACTGCCAGCAAAGACTTGATGAGCCAAATGGCCGCCTCTTATTTATAATAAAAAAAGGAAAATAAAAGCCTTTCCATTTTCATTCTCCTCGTGATTTCAAAGCTCTTCTCTTTACTTTGTTTCCTTCAGTTCTCATTGAATGAGAACACACGTAAGTTGAGACCCATAATTATCCACAAACCATTCCAGTGCAGCCACGGCTGTACACACTCACTTAGATCTGGGACGTTAATTATGAGAAAACACAATCTTCCCTTCAAAAGATTTGGGACCATTCTTCATCCTTACCTCACAGGTGTGAAGAGGGATCTCTGATCTGAGTGTCTTATCATTGTGCATTAAAATACAGATTCGTGTTCAGGAGGGTCAGCCACTTGTCAGCTCAGCTGACTGGTATAAATGTAATGATTTTTAAAACAACGTTATTGAGCAGTCTCTCTGCTGAAAATAATAGGTCTCCACTACTATTAAATGAAACATTGGGAAATGCCTCAGCCATTCAAGTCAAAGTAAATTCATTTATTATCAGATATGTATCTGTCACCATTTACCAACTTGAGATTCATTTCCTTGCAGGCATTTACAGGAAAATAAAGAAATATAATAGAATTTATGAACAACTATTCACAAAGATTGACAACAACTAATGTGCAAAAAAAATTGTGAAAATGATTAAAAAAATAATACTGAGAGCATTTGCTGTAGAGATCTTGAAAGTGAGTCTGTAGATTCAGAGCTGAGGCAAGTGAAGTTACTCACACCGGTTCAGGAGCCTGATGGCTGTAGGGTAATAACTGATCTTCAACCTAGTGATGGGTCCTAATGCTCGCATACGTCCTTCACGATGGCAGAGTGAGAAGCGAGCATGGCTTGGAATGTGGGGTCCTTGATGATGGATGCTGCTTTCTTGTGGCAGCTCTCCTTGTAAGTATCCTTGATGGGTCTTCAAGTTCACTCTGCTATTCAATTCATTTGTGGATGATCTCCACACCAGTTCCATTTCCCACCACTGCTTATCATCCTTGCAAGACCCTTATCTCATAAGAATCAGTTAATTGCAGTGTTCAATGCCCTAGTTGCCGAACATTCATAAATACATTAATAAATGATCTCAGAACACACCTCTTGTTCCATTTAGGCTATTGGCAACAGGAGCACCCATTCCTCTGTGAGTCTGGTTGTTCCACTTATCGTTGGTGATTTTAGTATCAGAATTAAACACACTTTCATCATATTGTCTAATGCCAGCAAACTATTGAGAGCAGAGCGGAAAGTACTAAAGTGCTTAATCGGGAAAGCTAAATGACAAATGTTTGAAGAGATTTGGTTATGTCACAAATTTTAATCAGTGTACGTCGAGAGCGTCCTGACCAGTTGTATCACAACCTGAAACGGATCGTCGAACGGAAAGGATCACAAGGGAGCTGTGGATGTGGCCAGCTCCATCATGGACACAAGCCTCCCCACTGTCGAGGACAGCTTCAGGAGGTACTGCCTCAAGAAAGCAGCGTCCATTACTTAGGACCCTCAACCGATCAGGGAGAGGTACAGGAACCCTAAGAGCCATGCTCAACAATTCAGAAACTGCTTCCACTCCACCATCAGACTTCCGCGTAATCTGTGAAGCCATGGACTCTACCTCATTGTTCCTTTTTAACTCGATTTACTTACAACAAATTGCAGATAATCTAAGTCAGTGATAATCGATCTGATTATGATTCTGTACAGCAATATGCTTTTGCTGTAAGATTAAGCAGGAGGAGGAAATCAGGGTTCCATGAGCCAGTCCTCTTTAGGGGGTCAGGGACGGAGAAAGACAGTAACATCAGAGGATCTGCCCTGGAACCGATGTGTAAGTGCCATTACAAAAAGGCACTTCCTTAGAAATTTGCACAGATTCATCGTGCTCGGTGGAAAGTACACAGTTTGATTGCGTCATGCCCTGGTCTGAAAACTCCAATGCCAAAGAATGGAAAAGCCTACAAAGAGTGGTGGACACAACCTAGCCCATGACAAGCAAAGCCCTCTCCATTACTGAGCACATTTACAAGGAGCACTGCCACAAGAAAGCAGCATCCATCGTCTAGAACCCGCACCATCCAGGCCTTGCTCTTTTCGCATTACCAATGGCAGAAGATACAGGAGCCTTTGGTCCCAGGCCATCAGGTTCAGGAGTAGTTATTACCCTACCACCTTTAGGCTTCTGAACCAGTGTGGATAACTTCACTCGCCACAACTCTGAACTGATTCCACAACCTACAGACTCACTTTCAAGGACTCTACAATTCATGTGCTCAATATCACTGATTGTTGATTTGCACATTGTGTCTTCTTTTGTGCAGAAGATGTTTGTCAGTATTTTTCATAAACTCTATTGTATTTCTTTATTTTCCTGCAAATGCCTGCAGGAATATGAATCCCAAGGTGTGATATAGTAACATATTGTATATGTAGTTTGATAATAAACTTACTTTGACTTTAACTTTCCAAGCAGCTTTAATTATTATATAAAGAATGTATTGAGAAGTTTGCCATTATTGTGAGACAACCAGTCCTGTGGTTGGAGGCTTGTGTGTGTGAGTTCTTTTTGCTGTTGTTGTTGTTTTGTTTTCTAAAACACTTCCATCATACCTGCCTGCATCACCACATCAGATGTTCATTCCACGCACCCATCACTCTCAGTAAAAAACTTGCCCCAAATCTCATTTAAACTTATTTTTCTCACCTTATCTGTATGACTTCTCTTATTCGACATTTCAGCCCTGGGAAAAGGCTAAAAACTGTTTCCTTTATCAATGCCTTCCTTTATTTTATATACACCTGACAATTCTCCCCTTAGCTTCCACTGCTCCATAGAAAGCGAGTTAATCCACCCTCTCCTTTTTTGAACATGCCCTCTAATCCGGGCAACATCCCTGTAAACCTCATTTGCACCCGCCCCAAAGCCTCCACACCCTTTCAGAAATGAATATGATACTCCAGATGTGGCCTAACCCTCATTTATAATGACACAGAAAGAGACCATTCAGCCCATCAGCACCATACCAGTTTCCATGGAAGCAATTCTACTTCCCATTCCATGTTGCCCTGTATATCTGCCACTTATTACACTTGTCTCCTTTTTGTATTTTTTTCCCACTTACCTACAGTAAGAGGTCACTTACAATGGCCAATTCACCTATCACATCATATTGTTGGATGTGTGAGGAAACTGGAGCATCCAGAGGAAATGTGGTTGGTTATGAAGAAGGTGCACACTTCGCACAGGCAACGCCAGAGGTTGCACTCGAACCTGGATCTCCGAAGCTGTTCGGCAGTAACACTAACTGCTGCAATGCCCACCATCTCGTGAAGAAGAAGAAGAAGAAATTCAGAACTAAGCTGTGGTAGTTTCCTTACAAAGTGCTTCAGAATACATCAGCATTTTACCACTCAGTTGCTGGAATCTGGGCAAGGACAGCATTTATTACCCATCCATAATGGCCCCTGAATGGCAGTGAGCTATCTTCTTGAACTGCTGCAGTCCTGGTGAAGGTGTCGCTGGGGAGGGAGTTCCAGGATTTAGACGATGAAGGAAGGCAAAATATCTTTTTGTCCAGAGGGGAACCTGCACGTGGTGATGCCCTAGTCTTCTCCAGTGGTAGATATGGCAGGATTGGTAGTTGCTATTAGGGTGGCAATGCACTGTAATTGTCCCAAACAGTTACCAGAGGGTTTGAATGAAATCTGGGAGGGTCAATTCTAGTGCAACTCAAAAGAAACAGACACATTGGCTAACACTGCAATGGAGGAGCAAGACTTTGTCATCTTCATATCAAGTGTGTCAAGATACCCTCTCCAGTAAAATATTCCATAGTGCTAATTAAAGAAGGTTTACACAATCTTCTGGTGTACTGACCAACACGAATCCCTAAAACCACGAAACAGAAAGAGATTACCTATTTACATTTGTTTTCATGTTTGGTGGAGTCTTGCTGAGCACAGATTGGCCTACATGTCCAGCACTGTAGCAATGACAACGATTATGTGGAATGTGTTGTGACTTTCCAAGGCTGTGGAAAAACTGTCCTTACACAACCGTCTCTTTCTTTTCTCGACTTCCTCCTCATCAGGTCCACAGGCTGGTAAAGCAAGGTCTGCACATTAATCGCCAGGGCACTGATGCCTACTGGCAGTTCCATGAAAAAGGCTGTTCAAGTGTTTATAGACAGTGTCAGAGTGGGAGCAGCCCCACAAAAGTATGTATGCTAATTATCATACTGAGCTGTCATTCCCGACTGTATTGTTTCCTTACAAAGTGCTTCAGAATACACCAGCATTTTATCACTGACTCACGTCTAATCCGCTCCGATAATAATTGGTGTTTTTGAGGAAGTGCGCCTTCCCCTTTCAACCATCTGAAGTTAAAGCAGTCAGGAACAGCACAGAAAGAGAGATGATCGACAGTCCTGTCACCTGGAACGCCCCCCCACCGCCCAGTCTAAGCTCGATTTCAAAAACTTTCTGGATGACATTTGTTACATCGCAAACCAACTGTTTGTTATTTTTCTGTTAAGGTAAAGCAATGCTTGACACCATTGTAATGATGAAGTGGGAATCACAGAATGGCCATTTGCATGCAGTATAATCAACAGTGAATAAGGGCATTGTAACATAAATGCATCCTTGCCAACCTTTTCATTATAGAAACAGGTAGGAGTATTCAATGCCATTCTAAAACGTCCAGTTACATAGTACATGACATCTATGCATCCAGAGAGTTATTTCTAGAGGTATTAAAGAGGCAACAGTATGCTAAGTAAAGAATTGGCATTTGTGCAGCATCTTTCCGCAATATCGGAATATATCAGAAATGCTTTAGAGTCAATAAAGTTATATTGCTGATTTGCTTCAGAATTATGCAGTCCAAGTCATACTCAGGTTTCAAACCCCCGATCTGCAGACACCCCGTGCAAGTATGTTTGGGATGGGTGGGATGGATTTTCCAGCTCCTGCGCGGCTGTAGGCACACTCTGAATCAGAGTCAGGTTTATTGTCACTGACGTATGTTGTGAAATTTGTTGCTTTGCAGCAGCACATCACAATATATAAATATTCCAAAAGTTACAATAAGAAATATGTTAAAAAATTTTAAAGTGGTTCTAAAAGTGAGCAAAATATTGAGGAAGTTTGCCTGGGTTCTTTATCTGTTCAGAAGTCAGATGACAGAGAGGAAGAAGTTGTTTGTAAAATGTTGAGTGTGTGTCTTCAGGTTCCTGTGCCTCCTTCCTGATGGTAGCAATGAGAAAGGGGCATGTCCTGAATGGAGGATGCCCTTAATGATGGATGCCGCCTTCTTGAGGCATAGGGTTTTGAAGAGTTGGCGTCTGCCTGCTGAGAGTGGGGTTCTTGCACCTGCCTTCTCTTCTCATCCCAGCCTTCCCAGGCTGCAGCAATCACGTTGAACAGGCAGAGCTGGGAACTCTGGGCAGACCCAATCACTCGCTCACTGGCAGCCACTATTCTCACGCTTGCTTGCTCTCCTTACTCCTATACGCGTGTTTGTTTCCAAGTTACAAATTGTTCAGGTTACAAACCTCAGGAATTGCCCCACTGTAACCTGGGCACTGCCTGTACTTGGGTTTACTTTTCAGCTAATCTTCAATTCATACCATGGATCTTTCTTGTAAAGAGCCTATTTAACAACAATCGTTTAAAAAAATATATTTTTATCCATACCATTTTTTACTTCCAAATTCAACTTCCTCACCATGCTAAAGATATTTGACATGTCTGCTTTGACCCTTATCATGGTTTAGTATGGCAGCAGTCCTGCTCTTGTCCACAAGAAGTTTCAGAGAATTGTAGACATGACTCTGCATATCCAGGAAACCATGGACTCTGTCTACATTTCTCCCTGCCTTGATAAAGCAGCCAACATAATCAAACATCCCACCCACTCTGGACATTCTTCCTTCTCTGCCGCCTACCACTGAGTGGGAGATCTCTCCACATTTCTCACTGCCCCAGTAGAGCGGCCAGCCTAACAAAGACCTCACGCAACCTGGGTATTCTCTCCTCTCCTTGCTCCCATTGGGCAAACAATGAAAAAGCATGAAAGCATCTACCACCAGGCTCTAGCCCAGCTTCAATCTCGCTGTTATAAGAGTATTGAATCGTTCCCTAACAAGAAGATGGACTCTTGACCTGTGGACTTGCACTGTATTTGTCTGTCTGTTCTGCACTTTCTCTATAATTGTAACACTTTATTCTGCATTATATTATTGTTTTCCCTTGTACTACCTCAATGCACTGTTGTAATTAAATTATCTGTCTGGATGGCATGCACTGTACCTCAGTAATAAACCAAGTTATCTATTTACATAAGTAATGTAGTAGTGTCAAAGTCAAAGTCTGTCCTGAGCCTTCTGGTCCATCAGGCCGGTGCTTATGCCGGTTTCTGTGGCGTGAAGCGACTGAGAGTACGAGACTCCCCCCTCGTATAGGATGCCAATCTATCACGAGGTTAGCTCCCAGCATTTTGTTGGTACCCATTTTTCAGCTGGGTGGACTGGAGCAGTGTGTGATTAAGTGCCTTGCTGGGGCTCGAACCCACGACCTTCAGATCGTGAGCCCCACGTCCTAACCACTTGGCCACACGCCACAGTGCAGTAGTGTAGTGGTTAGCAAATTGTTTTACAGTAGCAGTGGCCCAGGCTCACTTCTCAACACTGCCTGTAAGCAGTTTGTACGATCTCCCCGTAGCCATGTGGGAAGCACCAGTAGGGCCTACTCTGCACTCTATGTCAATAAATAAATAAATAAATAATGAAACCAGTATTAACTTAAAACCTTTAACCTTGCTTTCATTGACAGTATCAGAACATCAGATTCATTGCGTTAGTTCATTGGATTGTTCGGTTGCTCCCACATTACAATAGTAACAACTTCCATGCCTATAATACTTCTAATGAATAAAATGAGAACAAATCCAGACAAAAACTGATGTAAAGCAAAAGACATGGACATCAGACTGTGACTAATACCTTGACAACACACTCCATTTTCAAGAGTATCTTAGAGAAGGGCAGAGAGTTGAAAGGTTCGGCAGACAATGCCACAGATCAGGATACTTACAGTTGAATGTGCTGCTGCTAATTGTGCACAAAGTCAGGGTTGCACAGAAGGTTAGAAATTTCAAACTTACAAAGTAAGTTTTATTCTCAAAGAACGTACAAATTATACATCCTTGAGATCTGTTTGCTTAAAGGCAGCCACAAAGCAAGAAACCTGAAAGGAACCAATTTAAAAAATAAATAAAGACAAACTCCTGATTGGCAGAGAAAGGGGGAAAAAACACAAATCATGGAAACAATGGAAGTAAGTAACAACTTTCCGAACCAAAATGTGTCCTTAGATCTGAACTCTGGAGCAGCTCAGAGTAGGCCTTGGTCTCAGCTCATCATATTTGCGGACACAGAGCACAGTAATCACCGCATTCTTAGTAGTCTCAGCGCCATGGAGAGAGGAGTGAACATCACAGGAGAGCGCGTGATGCCTTTCTGGTATATCTGGGCCAGTGTTTAATTGTCCAAACGGTGTATCGTACCTCACACTATGATCTGGGCCCCAGCACAGAAAACTGCAGCGGGCCTAGTCCGTCCACCCAGTAACTTGCTCTGGGCCCAGATTTCGCTGTACAGACTGAAGCTGCTCTCGATTTTTCCAAATCAGCTTGGTGCCCAGCGTGATCGAACCTCTCACCTGGTCCATTTGTATGGGCATCAGAGCTCCTCTGCCTCGACTTCTCCTCTCCAAATGGACCACTCCAACTGCGCTGATTCTGCAATGTACCAGCACGGTCCATCCTTCAAATTCGCTTTGTCTTCATTCGCCTCTTCATTGTTGGCGGTGATAATTTACCACAATTTACTTCAGAAAAGGTGTCATTACTAATGTTTTTAGTCAAATTTCTTGCCTTCTGGACTACCAGTGAGGTTGTCGCACGTATTCGGTAGCGCCAGCTTAAACCGGAAGTTTTATTTGGGGAATTGGGGAAATGCGGTTTTCAGAGAATTGTAGAGCTAGAAAATTTTATGACGCCCAATGCGTGGTCTCGGAGGAAAGTTACATCATTAAAATGTGATTAATCAAGTTCATAGAAACTGGTAACAGATCCATTACCTGAATAGTCAACTTCTACATTACACATTCTTTATCCACCTTATGATATGATGTAGAGCAAAATTCCTCCAGGTTCTTTTACTCTGTTCAAGGAAATGATGAACTTCTACAGGTGTGCTTGTTAACAGTCTTCATTCAATTAGGTCTAACAAAATGCCTTCAAAAAATGAATCCCAAAGATATGGAGACAAATACTTATTTTGATAATAAAGTTACTTTGAACTTTTGAACTTTGATTAACTGCTCATACATTCCATTGTGATGAGGAACATACCTACACTAGACAGCAACCAGAACTACATTTCAAAGTACAGATTTCTGGCCTGTCGTGTTCTCAGTAAAGCACAAGTTCTTCCTTTCAATCATTAGCCATTAAGCTCAGATGTCATTCTTCGCCTGAAGTGTCGGGCATTAATTTTATTATGACGGCCAGTGGTGCAGTGGCATCCACACGGGACTTCAAGGTGAGTGGTTCCGGGTTCAAATCCGGCCTCCTCTGCCTGCATGCTTTCCATCCGTACCAGGTTGAGCATTGGGCCAGCAAATCGGCCACATAGAAAGCAGACAGATGCTAAAGAAACAGCAAGGTTGCAGCCCAATGCACCAGAAGACACAGAAAGGAACAATCACAATTAACTTTATCCAATGGTTTCGGGCGGAGTGCGGTAGACAGATGCAGGAGAACAAAACACGCCCACTAACCCAAAGCAGAAGCCGCTAACTTGTGCACCTAACTAAAGCTGGACAAGAAAGGAGCCAAGCAACATTTCATTGTTAAACCAAGTGGTTCATGAGAAGCAATTTTCTGATACGTCTTCTGGGAGAGCTAGGGGCCTTCCCTTGCCTGAACAACACAACTAATTTTTCCGGAGTTAAAATACAATTGGCCCCACTGATTATGTAATTGGGCCTCTGTTTGCATGAATTCACAAAGCTCCTATACGTTTCCACATAACCATGGAAATACAGGTCACAGTTAAAATAAGGACTAGAATGAGGGCAGTGCTCACAGCCAACACGGGGGAGTTGGATGGGGGATGTGGGGGGGGGTGGGAAGATTTGGCGGGGTGGAAGAAGGATGCATACTGAGGGGTGGAGAGCTGCCTAGCTCTGTTCTGTAGTTAACTGGCATTAAATATTCTGTGAATCTTGATTTCTCTCTTCCGGTTTACTCTCGCACTTGCAAGCTTCTCAAACATAAGAGATTAGTCATCTCAACTGCAATTCGATGAATTTAAGTCACTTGCCTGTGAAGGCTTGTACATTCCATTTCCTCTAATCCCCAAGCCACAGGAACAGTTAAGACTACGTGAAATCTTGACACCGTTACAACCCAGTGATCGGCATAGAATATAGGACATAGAACACTACAGCACAATATAGAACTTTTGGCCCATGATGTTGTGCCAACCTTTTAACCTACTCTGAGATACATCTAACCCTTCCCATAGCTCTCAATTTTTCTATCTAAGAGTTTCTTACATGCTCGATTGTATCTGCCTCTCCCACCACCATCCGCAGCACGTTCCACGTACTCACCACTCTGTGAAAAGCTTACCTCTAACGTCCCCCATATTTTCTTCCAAACACTTTAAAATGATGCCCCCTTCTAGCAGCCATTTCCACCCTGGGAAAAGTTCTCTGGTTACGCAGACAATCTATCCTCAATCAAGTCACAGAGCAGTATAGTTAGTAAGGCCACTGCCTCACCACATCAGAAACTCAGGTTGAATCCTGACCTCTGGTGCCTTCGATATGGAGTTTGCACAGTCCTCCTGTGACCATGTGGGTTTCCTCAAGTCCAAGTTCAAACTGAGTTGTCATTCAACTATACTCATGAATACAGCCTAACAAATTGGTGTATACATTGGGTGGTCCTGATCAGAATCAGTTGAAAGGTCTTAGTTTGATACATCAACTGTGTATTTCCCTCCATAGGTGCTGCCTGACCTGCTGAATTCCTCCAGCGTTGTGGGCGTTTTGCAGTGGATTTCATCTATCAGTGTTGGCTTGCCCGACGCCGGCCCCCTAGGCCTGAGTCGATGTAGTAGTAGTAGTGTTGGCTCATTCGGAAGCCCTCTTTGGTGCTCTTGCTTCTGAGTGTGAATGTGTGTCATATCAATGCACATTCTAAGGTTTAAGCACAATAATGTTCAGCTGTGCCTGCAGAGGCAGCACTGAGGGAGTGCGCTGCTACTGGAGGTAATGCCTTTCGCTGGAGGCATCAAACCGAAGCTCAGATCACCTGCTCAGGCAGACAGTGAAAGTTCCCCAGCAGTTTTGGAACTTTTTAAACATTTTTATTTAATTTTTTATTTAGATCTTATTTTATCTGAATTGTTATTTAGAGGTATAGCACAGTGACAGGCCCTTCTGGCCCAAAGAGCCTGCACCAACTGTTGATTTTGGAATGTGGGAGGAAACTGGATTACCCAGAGGAAACCCGCACGATCATGGGGAGGATGTACCAACTGCTCACAAACATCAGGGTACTTGAACCCGGGCTTCTGGTGCTGTAACCGCCACGCAACCATGCCGACCATACAAAAGGCCCAGTGGCCCATTAGGTTATACAACCGTCAAGCAGCTGTTTACAGGAATCCTACGTTAATTCCCATTGATCCTCCCCACACTCCCATCGGCTCCAGCCCAGTTTCTACCACTCACTCATAGACTAGTTGCAGTTCAGGAACGACTTCTTCCCCTTTGCCGTTGGATTTCTCAACAGAATATGAACCAACACATGATCACCACTTCACTACTTTTGCTCCCTTTTTACAATACTTATTTAATGTTACATATATATTTATTGTAATTTATATCTTATTGTAATTTATAGCTTTTTATTGTATTGCATTGTACTGCTGCCACAAACATTTCACAACGTGTGTTCAGTGATATTAAACCTGATTCTGATTTACGGAGACCAATTAAACTACCTACCCCATGTGAGGGAAACCAGAGCACCACACATTAACAGGGATGACAGACAAACTCTAGACACAGCCAGAACCGGAGGTCAGGTTCAAACCCAGGACTCTGGTACAGTGAGGCAGCAGATCTATGAGCAGTGCCACCGCATTGCCCCTAATGACATAGGCAGGGATATGCGGGATTGATGATGAGAGATGAGATCTGGAGGATGGAGATTGGGGGTTGGGGGTGGTAGTTGGAGGTGAACGGAGATCCCACAGAGTGGGATCAGCAAAGGCAATCAAAGGTCTCATCATGAAGAATCTACATTTTGAAACTTGCTGCAATTTAGAGTTCATATATCAATTGGGACAGTGCTGACACGGGGCTCCCACATTAACCAGACACATGAGGCTTTGCTGTCACACAGTCCTTACAGTACACATTGTTCAGTACTAACTTACTGCTGCATCTTAAACAGCAAAAAATAGAATCATCATAAACAAAATGTCAAATACAGAAAAACATTTCCCCGCATTTTTAATTCAGTGTCTAAACCCCTACACCTGCTGCTATAATTACACAAGACAAATCCTGAAAAAACTGCACCACAAAGCATGCATATAATTTCACCCACCGGTCTAGCTTGGAGAAGTCTGCTGTTTTGTGTTTAAACCAGACACAATTCCAACACCAGTATCATTTTAATACCTGTCGTTTGTGGCTTATTAACTTGTTCACTACCAGCTACCAATGTGATGTAACTTCCCTTAACTCCCTGGCATGTTTAAGGTGCCATCTGGTATCCTTTGTGATTAGGAATTTTACTTAGCTAGAGATTTACCCCCTTTAGGTATGAATAACTTGGGCATTTTTGCTTCAAGGAGAAAGATCAGAGTGTGACTTATGTATGGCTTTCAGGAGTTCACTTTGTAGTGAAATTATTTTCACAAGTGAAAATATTATCATCATTTCCATCACTGATCCTAGAGACCTTGTACTTCCCTATTAAGTCTGTGGCCTCCTTCCTCCAAGCGGAGGTTGAATTACATTAAAAATTCAAAGGGCACATGTAGCCGGATCAGCATCTTCTCTCATGCGCTTCTGCAACATCAAATTCTCCATGGAAAGGCAGAAAAGAGACTCACTTTCCAGACTAAGGCTCAAACCATTTTTGATGTCCAAATCCCAGAGATATGGTGGTCTGCTTATTGGCACATACCAGATGCTGGAGGAACTTAGCAGGTCAGGCAGCATCTATGGAGGGGAATAAACAACTGAAGTTTTGGGCTCAGACCCTTCATCAGACCTGCAACATCAACTGTTCATTCCTCTCCATAGATGCTGCCTGACCTGCTGAGTTCCTCCAGCATTTTCTATGTATTATTCTGAATTTCTAACATCTGCAGAATCTCTTCTAGATATGGTCTGCTAGGAAGGGATGTGTAAATTGTAATATATACCTGCAGTAAAGCAATCTTATTGGGAGGTGGCATTTGCACAAGTCGATAACTATATTCTTCTGAAACATAAACTTAACCCTTTTGAATAAGAAAGATAACTCTTTATGACATTATTTATGGGAGTGTTACAGCAACCTTGCTTATTTTTATTCTTTCTAGTTCTCTTCTAATATTTATATCTGTGCACTTGTAATCTTACTGTGACACTGTAATTTCCTTTGGGATCAATAACGTATCTATCCATCTATCTATCTATATCTTACGGGCCTTCACTTTGTTGCCTAAGGATAGAGCTAACAATTGTCCAGGCCTTGCTCTCCACTCCCTGCAGCAACCTTTTCTCACAAGTAACACTCCTGCTTTAGCCCATTGGCTGTAGGTTCAAACACCACTTCAGTGCCTCAAACGAATGTTTCTACCTCGCAATCCTATGCAATGCTGTGGAAGTACAATTGAAGGTGCCTTCTATGGTATGAAGCATTAAATCAAGGTCTGACCTGCCCTATCAGCGGAAGATGAAAGCTCAAAGAAAAGCAGAAGATGTCCTCACCAACATTTATATCTCAACCATTATAATTGGAAGCACATTATCTGGTCATTATCACATTGCTGTTTATAGCTCCCTTGCGTGAATATTGTCTGCACTAGTGTTACATTGCAACCTTTAGTACACTTAACATTGTGAAAAATATATATCATTTACCTCACTATTCCCTTTCACTTTCTGCTGATGCTTTAGCCTCGACTCTTGAATCCAATATTCAATTCAGATCAGATCCTCCAGTCTAGAATTGAATGCAGTAGGATAAAAACATACACCCATTATACTTTAAGGCTTTTACAGTTCGGGCCACCTGATCTGCATTCAATGTGCTCAACAGCATCAGGCAGGCAAATGAAATAAAGATGTGCACTGGAGCTAACTAAGTAATCAGATTTTGGATATGTTAACCTGGTTAATACATTATGGGAATTAACTTTACATTTCAGATTTTGTTGTTGAATCTGTGAAACTGCCAGCACTGACCTCATTAAGGCAGACATCCATGAACATTGAAAACAAAATTTCTTTTTCAATAAATTATGACCATATTATGCAGGAAATCTCACTGGAAATGCGTTAATTTTCAATTGTTTTATTAAGGAAACTGCACAAAAAAAGTTAGAATATGCTAATAGAGCTGTTCTGACTTTGTAATTAATTTCCATGCCAGCTTTCTTTCAGTCCTTACTTAGGATACAGAACACTGGTGCCAACTCTCGAGGTTTATCCTGAAGTTTCCAGGAACCGATGAGTAATGCCTGAATGGTGCAGCAAGCAACCCAGGTTTACTTGCTCTCAGAACGTCTGTGCCTCTTGCAAGACTTGCATATATTGCTCATCAACACTTGCCCAGTAAGCTGGCAGTGGTTCTGAAGGGCTTACAAATACAGTTATCTTCAGGGCCGGAACTTCAGATCCATCACACAACAGGTGTCATTCACCAAAGTGACATTTGAGATTTTTTGACAGTCCACAAGCAATGTGGTCATTTTTACTGATAACAGGTTCATATTCTCCCGAATTATTTTTCCTCAGTATTAATTTTATCAAGAACCTGAAACTCTCAGGGGATTTAAAATCATTTTCTGGAATGTTCTAAATTATGACTCAGTGCAATAGAACTGTAAAGCCATTTGTGAAGCTATCCTTCTGACAAAGCTTTCAATTATCTTTCCTTCATATTTCCATCTTGAATTCATACCCATAACCTCACCCCTACTTCCACAAACCTCTCCAACCCCTCCATATCGCTTTAATGCACACTGGGATTATTTTTATTAAAAGTGCTCCAAAATGAAAATTTTAATGACGATTGAAGGACCTGAATTAATGATGAAACGTGACTTCACCATTCTGATTGAACGCAAGCTTATATTTGAAATCTAGATAAATGCCTTTGAGTGCATAATCTCCAGAAGAGTCTAACCTGAAAGGCTGAGATTTTTCTCGTTGTTTTCATTGCAAGCACAGACAGTGTAATTGGAAAGGTCTATACAGTACCAAATAGGATCAATACTAGACAATGGACAACATCCTTGTCCATTCAAGCTATCCACACAACTCTATCAAATGTCTGGTTCTCTTTTTCTTTCATGATCAAGCTTGTCAGACAATAGCCAGAGACTTAAGACTGATTTATGTGCACCGTATTTGCACATGACAAACTATTCTTTTATCCAGCTGAACTGGGGGTAGAGGGTGGGTGGGTGGAGGGGTGGGGAGGAGCTGGTGAGGAGAATCGAAAAGGGGGCCGCCCACGAAGAAGACATTGAATGGGGATTTTCAAATCATTAAGGCTCCAGGTTTAATTATAAAAGACAAATATAAGCAAAGCACCCCTGTTACAATTCAGAACTGAGGGTAATTGGAAAAAGAGAGGAAAAGGGGGAAATTTTCAAGTTGTAAAAGTAGAATTAAAGAAGGAAGTTAATTTCATTCACTTGCCCACTTTAGAAGAAGTTTACTGTCAACACAACTGGGAAACCTTTTAAATTTACGGGCTCCAAGTCTGACATTTGCAACATGTGATGCCTTTTTTACATTTTATACAGATAGCTAAACTTTATTTATCTTAGATGACAGCCAGCAATAGCCAAAGTGTATGGTATGAGCGTGGGTGGGATGGTGGGTGGGGTGACTTGGACAGGGGTGTTAGCTGGTTAAAGAAACTGTATACAGGCAGTTTTGCTGGTTTAATTAGCATGGAATATGGGCCCTTTCATGTGTAATTCAGAACATGAACACCTGGTGTGTGGCACATCAAAGCACAGGAAAAAACATGGAACAATACAACAGAGGGAGAGAACAACGGAATGAGATAAGACAAAGTATTTACATCTGACCTCCAAATCTGTACAAATAAACCTGTAGGCTGAATCATCCAATCAATATGGAGGGTTGGGCAAGCAATCTTCTTAAAGTAGACTTCTAGCTTCAACTTAATTGCTTTTTAAAAAAAACCTTAATGTAGAAGAGGGGCATTTAAAAACAGAGAAGGTGAAGTGTAACTTTCTCTGTGGTGACAGGAGTTTGCAGCCCCGTTCAGATTGCTCATCGTTAATTTGCAGTGGGGAATGTGTCACACATTATAAACCCACCAATATACAAACATCTCCTTCCCCCCCCCCACCCAACCCATCTCACAGAAACCAGTACCAGACAACAGCCTCACAAACTGCTCAGCTGCAACTGTTCCAAGTCGAATAATTACAACTTGTCAAAAAGAATTAATTTTCCCATTTCTCATAAAGATGTGTAAAAATTACCATGTTATTATACACTGACACTCTCCGGAGGCGAGTACAGAATTTAATTTTGAATTCTTTCCGCACATTAAATTAAATCCATAAATAAGAGTTTAGGCATTCAGTTGGAAGCATATGTTCGTTAGGAGAACGACATCAGACACACGCTGTAATGGTTGTTGTAATGTTTTAATAGCTCCGTTCTTCTAAGCACCAATAAATTTACATGATCATAACAATCCAAGGCATAAGGGAAACCCATTACTGTCTGAGCAAAAGCAACAATGTTAACAGGAGGAAAAAAGTGAAATGCTTTTAAATAAAATTAGACAAGCATATGCATCTCAGCTACTGCTGCTTGGCTGAATAAATGCAAGTTCTTAATAGAAGCTATCATTTGATCAAACCCGGAAATATCTTTTTTAGAAAATAGTTGTCCATTGTGTTGAGTGTGGGGTGACCAAAGCCTGTGAGAGCGAAAGGAAAATAAGACTATTTGGCAGCGTTCATTTATTATAGAAAAAAAGTTGCCAAGTAGCCTTTTACATTAAACAAAAGTAGTTTCTACCTGTTTATTTGAGGCACAGTTGGAAAAGTATTCCATTGTTAAAAATCCTAACCAACTTTATTCTTTCTCTGCACAATTGACTTCTCTTGGGAAACATTGTTCAATAAAAAGCTTTTTCCCATTCTCTCTTTCTTCAGAGTGGGAGAAAGGAGAAAGAACTGAGCTTTTTACTCCAGCAGCTTTCTCGGGTGGTTCTCAATAATCCTCATTTTAACACTGAGTTAGCACTGTGTATGGGACAGCTATTATGTTTAGAAACATAGAAAACCTACAGCACAGTACAGGCCCTTCGGCCCACAAAGCTGTGCCAAACATGTCCCTACCTCAGAAATTACCTAGGGATACCCATAGCACTTTATAGTCTAAGCCCTCTAGTTTGTCGTATTCAGTTGGTGTGTATGGTGAGAGAGAGAGAGAGAGAGAGAGAGAGAGAGAGAGGGAGAGAGAGAGAGAGAGAGAGAGAGTGAGTGTGTGTGTGTGTGTGTGTGTGTGTGTGTGTGTGCACATAGATACACGTGTGTATATATAGTATAGCGCATACGGACCCTTTATCTAAGAAAGGGTGAAAGGATGTGTTGACATTAGTGAAAGTCTAGAGGAGGTTCACGAGAATGGCCCTGGGAATGAAAGGGTTAACATCCGAGGAGCATTTGATAGCTGTGGGGCTGTACTTGCTGGAATTTAGAAGAATGTGGGTGGATCCCAATGAAACCTATTGAATATTGAAAGGCCTATATAGAGTGGACATGGATAGGAGTCTAAGGCCAGGGGGCATAGCCTCAGAATACAAGGATGCTCCTTTAGATTAGAGACTGGAGAAATTTCTTTAGCCAGAGGGTGGTGAATCTGTGTAATTCGTTACTACAAATGGCCTGGAGGCCAAGCATTGGGTATATTCAAAATGAATGTTGATAGGATCTTAACTCGTAAGGATGTCAAATGTTATGGGGAAAAGGCAGGAACCATGGTAGAATGGTGGAGCAGACTTGGTAGGCCGAATGGCCTAATTCTGCTTGTATGTCTTATGGTCCTATTTACACCTAAGACTCAGATACAGCATGAAGTGAAACTGACAAGGAGCACCTGTTCTAAACAGATGTCCAGACTGTGAATGGGGTGATGCTGCAGCCTCCTTTGTGTTGGTGAAGTAACAGCAGAAACAAAGAGAGAGACAGGTAAAAAATGCACAACTAGTATATGGCTGCCGATTCTACTCAAAACTCTGTTGTTAAAATGACAAGTAACCCACTCCCTGTAAAGCCAGCGTCGATGCTACTTGTTGCTGCAGTAGTTGGACGGAAACAAAAGCCATTGTCTACAGGCTTCGATGGGGTTGACTAAACCTACACTAGTGCTCTCCACCATTATTCACATGGCTGACGCTGTACTCAGATACTTCCATTCACACCTGCCCTGGTGTGGCCAGAGCAGCCACCCATGATGATTTCTTCTTACGCCATCTTCAATGCTAAGGATTCCTGTGCATACACTGCCCCTTGACAGTGCCACACCAAAACACAGTTGACATCCACATATTAACCAGTGACAACTGGCTTCACCTCACCTCCAACTCCCTTGGCCCTTCAATACTTCCAGGTTCTTACACTGGTTGTCTGCCTTACACCATAGGAGAAACAGAAATGCAACACACACAAAATGCTGGAGAAACCCAGCAGGTTAGGCAGCATCTATGGAAATGAATAAACAGTTGATGTTTCAGGCCGGCCAAGACCCTTTTTTAAGACTGGAAAAGGGAGTGGGGGGTGGGGACATCAGAATAAAAAGGGTGGGGGGAGGGGAGGGAGGATAACCAGAAGCTGACTGATAAGTGAAGCCAGGTGGGAAGGAAAGACAAAAGGCTGGAGAAGAAGGAATCTGATAGGAGAGGAGAGGGCATCTAAGTGAAAGTGAAAATGTGTAATACCTTCAATATAGTGACACGGGCAGGGATGTTTCCATGGAACCTGGATGCCTTCACTATATCAAAGGTGCTATATAAAGATCTGTCTTTGTTGTTGCTGTATTAACACTTAACAGGTTAATGAGATGGGTCACCTCGTTGTAGGAAAGATGTGGAAGCTTTAGAGCGGGTGCAGAGGAGATTTACCAGGATGCTGCCTGGATTAGACAGCATATCTAGGGTGAGCGAGCTGGAACTTTTCTCTTTGGAGTGAAGAAAGATGAGAGGTTACTTGATAGAGATGTACAAGAAGATTAGAGGCATAGATTGAGTGAATAGTCTGAGACTTTTCCCAGCGCAGGAATGGCTAGCACGAGTGGACAAAATTTTAAGGTGACTGGAGGAAGTATAGGGGATGTCAGAGGTAAGTTTTTTTATACAAAGAGACCCTTTATGAAGAGTATGTAGAGTACTCTGCCCGGGGTGATAGTAGAGGCAGATGCATTATGGACATTTAAGAAACTTGTTAAGAAACACTGACAATAGAAAAATGGAGGAGGCTTCATCTTAGAGTTGATTAAAACATTGGCACAGCATCGTGGGCTGTGCTGTAAAGTTCTACGTAATGGAAAGATTAAAAAGATTTCACATTGCTGCATAAATTGGGAGAATTTGTTCCCAGGGCAGATGTGGCAATAAGCAAAGTACAATATACAGAGCAGTACAATATGGAGAGCAGGCTGATGCCCAATGCAACACGCAGCTCCACGCAACTGATGAATCCAAAGGAACGACAGAGTCCAATACAGTTTGGCATCAGTAGCATCAAGGAGTAGCTAGTCAGCATTGCACTCAACATTTGATTGCCTTAGAGACTCCAGCTCCAGATTTTTCCTTGGGGTTTACTCCCAAACCTTCCCCATGAGGGGTATAGCCACAAGGCAGTGGGGTTTTAGGTTTGAGATCAGTTTTTCTTCTCCTGGATGAGCTGCCAACCACGGCCGAAGAGCCCCATCTACCCGAAGTGACTTGTTTTAAAGTTGGTTTATATGGTAACATTGATAATAAATTTATTCTGATTTTGACTTGACTTTGAATTTAAGACCCTATTTTAAACTGTCTTCCCAGTGTCATGGGCTATTTGCATTTGCTTGATTCTGTAGTGATTGGATCAATTTTATTTCACTTCCACAGTAAATACAGTGAAATACTTTCACCCAGATTAGTTGTGAACTAGTACTGGCGATTACAGACTCTGTACTTCAAGTGAGTTTGGGCCACAGTGCCTCATCTCTTACAAAGTGAGGGAGCTTGAGATAGTGCTGTCAAAACCAAAAAAAAACACACCAGCTTTTGCCCTGGTTTTTGGCAAGGAACACCCTGAAGCAATAATCTCATCCCTTTGTAGTCTCCCACATTCCCCTTGTACCCCTGGGATCCTCCCACTCACCCACAATTGAGTGCAATATTGAAAATATCAGATGGTAAGGGCATAGGGAAAGTGCTTCCATTTGGTTGAATGCACATAAATAATGCAATAAGCAATTTTTGAAGAAGGTCTTCACTAAGGAAATGGTTGGAATATGGACAAAATACCTGACGCTGAGTTTAATAACTTGGAGGCATTTGAGGGGAAACGTGGAGAAAAAGGTTTCGAAGGATGTAACGAAAAGATTATTTGAAACCGATGTAAGTTTAATGGAACAGAGAATCCAAGACATGTAGGGGCACAGTTAGCAGTTAGTGTCACAAGAAGAGAGGGTAGTTAACAGGAAATTTAGAGTGTTTAGAGAGGGTGATGAGGAGGGCATTTAGCATGCTGCCCCTCATCAGTCAAGTCACTGAGTATAGGAGTTGGGAAGTTAAGTTGCAGTCCTATAAGATGTCAGGGAGCCTGCACTTGGCACACTGTGTACAGGTTGGTCACCCTGTTATAGGAAGGATGTTATTAAACTAAAAAGAGTGCAAAAAAAAAAAGATTTACCATGATGTTGGCTGGACTTGGAAACCAAAGTTACAAGGAGAGGTTGTGTAAACTTTGGTGTTAATTCCCTGGAACATAAGAGATTGAGGGGTGAACCAGTAGTGGTATACAAGATTATGAGGGACATTGGGCGAAAGCACATAATTTTTTCCCAGGGAGGGGGTGCTCAAAACAAGAGGGCATAGGTTTATGCTCAGAGATGGAAGATGTAAAACAGACATCAGGAGCAGCTTCTTCATGCAAAGGGTGGTGTGTATTTGGAATCAGCTGACAGAAATACTAGTTGAGGTGAGCACATTAGCAACACTTAAAGCCATCCCAATGACTACATTGGATAGGAAAGGTTTAGAGGGCTATGGGCCAAATACGGGCAGATGGGACTGGCTCGCTGGTCAACACTGGCAGCATGGATATGTTGGGCTAAAGGGCCAGTTTCTGTGCTGTTTGACTCAATAACTCGAAATGTCAGGATAGGCCCAGCAGAGCTTCAGTGCTATGCATGTAGTCAAGTGCTCAGCCAGTCATAGTCCCAGCAAGACAGAGCTGCAGTCTTGTGACATTCACATCGCACCTCGAGAGCTGGAACTGTGACTCACTGGAGCTTGTAGATTAAAGTCCGCCCATTCAGTAAGAGTAAGAAGTCTCCGGGAACTCAAGCCCTAAAACTGGGTGCTGAATCTGCATGTTGCTTAGTGCTAGTGGGCATGCTGGTTTTAATTACCTGTCAGATGAATCTCTCCGTTGACAATGGCATAAGGTCACGTAAAGTAACACTAAGTCAAGTTCAATTCAAAACAAGACATTAAAAGAAACGATAATGGGCTGGCTGAGGACTGGAGAATTTTAGCACTCAGTGAACTAAACGTAGAAGTATTTCACTTCAATATCCGTTGAATGGCCAGTTATATTGTTTCAATTTAGTACAATGGATGACAATGCTAACATGACTTTACCTATGCATTGAACTTAATTGATAAGATATTGCACATGGGTCATAAAGAGCAGAAACATGTCCTTCTGCCCATCCATGGTAACCGTCAAAAACAATCTAACCCATTTTACGAATAAATTCTTCTCGGACTTCCAGCTGGGTGCAGGCATTGATTTTAACCAACGTTTCGCTAACAAACTCTGCCATCGTCATCAGGGATGACACCTGGGCATGTCTAGTCTAGTGGTACTTATACCCCCATCACCCATCCCTCCTGCTTGGTTAATCCTCATCCAATCAGGTTTTTCCGCTTTCCCACCTTGTTTACAATAGAATTCCAGTTTTTACTTGGAGCAAGACCTTCGTCTTTGTTCAAATTCTTTTCCTCTAGTTTATTTCAATGGCTTCCTTCAATTGGTGTGGCAAAGTAGTTTTATGCCGTTGAAGTCAATCCTATAGCCATTGCAAATGCAAACTTTTGCTACCGCCAATTGCTCTTGGTAACCCAAACAAAGATGAAGGTCTCACTCTAATGCTCAGGCAGCCCGTTATCTTTTCTTTTAATGTCTTGAATACCAATGGACTAGGCATGGCCAGGCATCATCCCTGATGAAGATGGCAACGTTTGTCATCGAAATGTCAGTTAAATTGATACCAGTACCCGGCTGGAAGCCCGAGAAAAGTTTATTCATCATGTACACTGGGAAAGCACTGGATCCTCTTTTAACCCATTTATTCCTCCCCTCCCAACACCCCCAACATTTCCATTAATTTCAAGTTCTTGGGTATCAACATCTCGGAAGATCTATCCTGGGAGCAACATATTGATGCAATTACAAAGAAGACGAGCCAGTGGTCCTATTTCATTAGGAGTTTGAGGAGAACATGTCATCAAAGACTAGCAAGTTTCAATAGAGCATCCTAACTTGTTGCATCACCATTTGGTATGGAGGGGCCACTGCACAGAATCACAAAAAGCTGCAGAGGGTTGTAAACTCAACCAGTTCCATCATGGCCACCAACCTCTCCGCCATCATGGGCACCTTCAAAAGGTGATCTCTCAAGAAGGTAGCATCCATCATTAAGGGGAGCCACCACCCAGGACATGCCCCCTTCTCACTATTACCAACACAGAAGAGGAGCAGGAGTCTTTAGACACACACTCAGTGTTTTAGGAAAAGCATCTTTTCCTCCACTATTATATTTCTGAATATACAATGAACCCATGAACTCTACCTTAATTTTTTTTGCTCACATTTTGCAATACTTGTTTAAAATTTTATACATTTCATTACTATTTATTGTATATTTTATGTATTACACTGTACTGTCACTGCAGAACAACAAATTTCACAACATATGTCAGTGATAAAGCTGATTCTGCTTCCGCCCAGAAGCTACCCTTCACCTACATACTAGTGCAATTACCCTACCAACCTGCATATCTTTGTGATTTGTCACAGGGAGAACATGCCAACTCCACACAAAGGTCTGGGTGAAACCCTGAACAATGGAGATATGAGGTGATGGCTCTATTGATTCTGATATTGCATGGTTTTCCATGTCTGTTCCCATATCTCACACTATCAACTCACCACCATTGCCAGTAACCACCTCTCAATGCAAACAAAGTCATCACTAACATTAAAAAACACTTTCAGGAACAAAGCTGGTACTTACATAGTGGCCTTCTTTGCTCAAGACATGCCAAAGAACTTTCATAATCAGTGAACCAATGTAAGTGTTATGACGGATCCAGCCCAACAACTACTGAATGGATGGCATTGTCTCAACTGTTGCTATTTTTGTACAAGTGGGAGGGGGTTACCCAGCCATATTTCCTTGCACATCAAATGGGGTTGTGAAACTTGATGTCTCCCCACAAGTCTCTGTTTTTAGCAGCACAGTCGTCCCTCCTGCTGTTCCTGCCTTCATAGCCGGGTGCACTTGGCTCCCGTTCATCCCATACCACTTGCTGGGTGGTGGGCTCTGTAAACACCCTCCACCCCATGAATCCTTGCAGGCCCAGCTGCTGAAGGCAATGCTGCTGCCCATGTCCACCCTGGTCAGTAGGAATAGCAGCCCAATGCCAATAGGGGAAAGATAAACAGGGAGGCTTCTGCACTTATAGGTTTAAAGTTGTGCTGGAGTACAGCTGTGATTCCATATGGTTCATTAGGGTGATTATAAACCAAGCTCAGAATGATTATTAGTTTTGTGCTGTTCCTGATGTTTCGTTCATTTTTAATGCATTGCACAGCATCGTAAATTAAATTCAGCCATAGTGCATTAGGTGGCAGGTAAGAGGGGTTCCCAGCTCAGCACGCCGCAGTTTCCTGTCCATTTCTTTCAATTGGCAGAAGTAGGAAAAATTCTTCCAAACTGCCTGCCAGTGGCCGGGTGCATGAAGCAAATGTTGGTTACGTGAGCCAGTACATAGTCTCCAGAGCCTGACCTGCAGAGGGCTAGCATTGCTGTGTCCACGTGAACTCAAGTCTTGACACTGACGCATAATCACACCTCACTATCTACAAACGCAGTGATACAGAAACAGGCTTTATCAAAAGCACACTAACTACTGAAGAAAGCACATCAGCGCAGATGAGATATTGGATGCAAGGGTAAGGCCATTCGGCCCCTCAAATCTGCTTCCCCACCCAACAAGTTGTTCTTCAATGTGCTCAGAAACCCCAAGGGTCAGGCAGTATCTCTAGAAGGAAATGGACAGTTGACATTTCAGGTTGAGACCCGTTGTAGGACAGAGGTTGGGAGGTGATAGGTGGAGGTGACAATGTATTGCAGATGATGGAATCTGATGGGAAATGGAGCTGGAACATTGGAGGTGGGAAGGATAGATGGAAACAAGTAGGATGGAGGGGACCCAGTGGGAAGAATGTATGGGTGATGGACAAGAGGGAGTGAGTGGAGGAGGTGAAAGTAACATGGTGATGGGGACTGGAGTGGATGTAGGAGAGAACAAAGGGATAGAGGGGGAATTGCTTTCCTGAAAATGGAGGATTCAATGTATATATCATCAGCTGATTATCTACCTATGCAGAACATGAGGTGCTGCAATCTACTGTGTCCGTACCTTTCTGCCTCAGTACCTTGATTGAGCTCATTTCCAGACATTAATCTCACTTTCTTATAAAGAACCCAATAACAGCCTCCATTTCCTGCTTGAAGAATTCCAAAAAGCCAACGCCATCCAACTGAAAATAATTTATCTTCATTTTAGACCTTTTATTTTGAGATTGTGACTCCTCCTCCATTACTGCTCAGGAAAGGGAAACATCCTCTTGTTCAGCATTCTGAGCATTCCTACCCGAGGAATAAAGTCCTAGTCAACACAGTCTCTCATTTTATGACCATTTGGAACCAACCTGACGAATCTCTCACTCTCTACAGCAGGTACATTTTTTTTCAGGATTGAAGCTACACAGGTATGGTCTCACCAAGGAGTTAGATGTCTTCTGTCTAAAAGCAAAGCTAAGTTAGTATATGAGAAAATCCAAAATAAAACAGAAAATTCTGGAAATACTCAGGAGGTCAGGCAGCATCTATGGAGAGGTAAACAAGCATTTGCGTTTCAGATAATTGATTATCGCAATAAAAGGTCATTAACTTGAAACTTTTATGCTTATTTTTCCACAGGTACCGCTGACTTGTTAAGTACCATCAGCATTTTCTGATTCTCTCTTTATTCTTACGCTGAAATCATTTTTCAAATCAACAATTTCCATCTAACCAATTATACAGGAACTGGATACATTGGAATTGGAATTAGAATCGGTTTGTTATTGTCACATGTACTAAACAACAGTGAAAAGCTTGTCTTGCATACTGTTCATACAGATCAATTCATTACAACACTGCATTGACGTAGTACAAGAGAAAAATAATAGAATGCAGAATAAACTGGAACAGCTACAGAGAAATTGCAGTGTAGGTAGGCAATAAAGTACCAAGTTATAATAAGGTCGGTTATGAGATCAAGAGCCTATTTTGTATTATTTTGTATTTTGCACTTTTTTGATTAAATTGATTATTTTGGTGGCATCCCATTTCCCAACCGCCATTAAAGTACTGTTACTGCCCTGTCTCGGTATTTACCTGACTTCCTAACAGAATATCAACCATGAACCTCGGTGCAACACGTACTGATTTGTTTAAAAACAATATAACCTTGAACACTTGTGTGATTATTCGCTGAAGTCTGGCTAGTCGAACAGCTCGAGGCCAGGCAGCGAGGTTTAAAGTTCATTCAACACGCAATCTTTCGCCTTCTAATCCTTTGACATCTATTCCACCCCCCCCCCCCCCCACAGGTCCACACCTCTCAAATATAAATCCCGACCGAATAGGCAAGGCTGACAGCCTAATAACTTGAAGAGGTATCCACCAACAAGATGGTTTCAACCATGTCCACTGACCCCGAACAAATCGGGTCCCGTTTTCTTTGCAGTGAAGCCTTTCTCGTTCAATCATTTAGCCATTTAGATCGAAGATGACACCGCGCTGTTAAAAGACACCGCCTTCCCCCACAACCTTTGCCCAACACACAACAGCACCTCCTAAAACTAAAGCAAGGGTAATCCAAACCTTTGGTCCAGTGTCTCCCGGCCAGACCCTTGAATCGCTGGCGGGGGGAGAGAGGGGGGGATGGATTATTCTGTATGTTTATTAAAACACTGAGTTAAAGCAAGTTGTTGACAACACGCGGTTGATCTCTAAAAAAAATAATCACCTAAACAGAGGCAAGGCATTATTTTAAGAAAGGACTTCCATTGGTAAGACCTCTTGGAGATTACATCACAGCCCAAAAAGCTTCACAGCTTCAAGAAGTATGCTAGTAATATTTGTAATTGAGGGGTAAATGGGTGGTCCGGGGAGGGGTAGCACCACTGGTGAAAGGACTTGCCATGTCCATTCCGGGGCAGCTCTCTCACCTTTGGGCCGCACCGGACTCAGCTCTCACCGGTGGCTTCAAGACGCAGTTTGCTTAGGCCAGGTAAGGGTAGCTGGTGGGCCTCATACCCCAGTGAGGTAAAGACATGCCTGTCCTAACATGTGAAGTCAGACCTAAGGGCCTTCATGGAGAGCGAAGGGCATGACAAGGGACAGAAAAGGTCAAGGTCATCTACTGCAACCAAGGAAGACTCCAGTTGTGACAACTATTTGTACCACTAGACCTGGGCATCCGAGGTCGGGACAGTGGAACTGCCCCCAGTACAACGGCTTCTCCACTTTAAAAACTCCCCGTACAGGTCTCCTGTCATTGGTGGGTACAACGGACAACCAACAACTTTTGTAACTCAAGGACTTCGGCAGCCTATTTGTCTACACAGCAGCAAAAGGACACTTACACTCAGTCTGTAGTGAGGAGATAAGTGTTGACCAGGGGGTCAGGGGCAACTAGCTCTCTATTTCTCGGTTAGAATGCGCCACTTCACGGTGCAACGCCTTGTCAGTGTTGTAGCTGAAAGTGAACGCCGCATTCCGTGTCCGAGTGCGAGGAACCCACCACTGTCTCCGGGCCGAGGATGTTCTGACTGAGGCAGCGCCGCCGAGCATGCTTCCGTGGTCCAGCAGCGGCCCACATTGCAGCGGGCGCCGTGCATCATCTGACGCATCTTTCAACAGATCGTCAGCGGACTGAGAGATCTTTATCCGTCAGTCCGCTGCACAAAAAAGCAGTTGACAGCAGTTAGATGTGAATGACAGAGAGGTGTTAGCGTCGGAGAGAGGAGAAATGCCGCCTTGAATCGCCGGGCAATTACTGCATCACTGGCGCGGTGGGAAGATATAGCAGCGATAGCGCCGGTGTAAGAAGGGGACAGGACGGCGTAAAGTCGTCCCGCTTCCAATCAGCCTGGATTAGTTCCAATGGACCACTCTGCAACTGGAAACGCAGCGTATCATTTTATTTTAGTTCTTGGTGAGCACCAGAACCGAAGTAACAGGGGTCCCTACAAAAAGCACCGGATTAGTTGTCAGGTTTAAAGTTTTACACGTTAAACGAGCCTTCACTCGAAAGCCTTCATTGGCGAATAGCTCTCACTTTCCGTAATTCTCTTACAGAAAGCCGGACGAAATCCTGTCACTGGGATCCTGATTTACAATCCACTGACTGACTTGGAAATACTAACTAAAATCTTAAAAAGTCGATCGCTAAGCAGAATTTTTAAAAAGTTTTCTCCATTCAAAGGATTAAATATTTCGTTAAATCAAGGTAATGAAGTAAGTGGAAGTATTAAAAAACACACTTGCTTTAACGAGGTTGAAATTAAAAGTTGTTTCAGAGCTGACTTTGATGCTAGATTTTTTTGGTGACTGCAAATATTTTGTCGTTATGTATTAGTTACCTGTAAACAGCGTTAAACTTTTAATCGATACCAAATACTTAGCAAAATGAACAGAATGGGTAAGATACGTAGAACCCTACAAAAAGGTATCGCAGTTCGTCAGACAATCAACACAGATACGGAGTACCCAAATCAACGTCCAAACCTCCCTCTGACTTATTTCATAGACATAATTCCCATAAGATACCGAACTGTTTTGGTTTCATTTTCTCTTTGTGAAGTATCAGGCAGATAATTTTAATCGTCTCCAATCACTGTGCGTGCGGGAAGCTGTTAACTGGGGTAAGTGGGCGGCTTTCTATTTCTTTCAAAAAGTGACTGCCAAACTTCAGAGGCGGGTTAGTTCTTTAAACAGTTTGCAGCAATCTGAAAAGGAAACGCCAAATTACTTTCACTCGAGAGTAAGATCCATCTGGGAATTTTAGACACACGAGCCGCGGGGTTTCGCACATGCAACCTCTCCCAGCACTGAGCAAATTTAAACCCCCCACCGAACGCTTTGCGTTGGATAGCTGGCTAACCGTTCAAATACGCAGTGTCCCGTGACTTTACTTCGAAGGACAATACGGAAAGTTGTGGCGAGGCGCGGAACAGACTGCTGACCCCAGCGGGAGAGCTGACGTTTCAGGTGGATCCCTGCGTCTCCACAAGTGCAGGTCGGCCCGCTGAGTTCCTCTGGCAGCTTGTCGTCTTGCTCCAGACTCGAGTGCTTGCAATGAATACTGACTGCAAGTAAAGACCATCTCGGAATCGTTTATGTTACTGGGTCATTGCGGGATCTTGATGTGTACAAGTCGACCTTTCTACAACTTCATCCCAAATGTAAAAGTGGAGTCCTCGATGACACCTGTGTCCACAGAGCTGGTTTGTGAAACTAAGCGGTCGCCTTTTTTTAATACATGGAAAAGGATGAATTACCACCAGCCATGATTAACTGAATGGGGAACTAAGGGTCTGACCGACCTGTTACTGTTTCTTGTATTCTTAAAACGAACAGTCATAATACCTGGACATCTGCCCTGGAAGTAAAGGACACCCTCCGCCTGTAAGCATTTATCAGTGGGGATGGCCTGAATTATTACCTTCGGGCTTCCAGTACACTTTCAAACGAGTGCAAGTAACTGGAGGATCTGTTAATTAACTGCAGCAATAATCTCACTGTAGGGATCAAACAGTAGATGCGTCCAGGAACTCCTGTTGAGAAGATGAAATACAGGGCAAACTTTAAAGACTTCCTGTCATTAGCTGAAACCTCGGCATGCTCCTAGCCCAGACCCCCTCTGTTACACAGAACAATGAGAGACAATGATGGGCAGGAGCAAAATCACACTAAGTGGCACAAAAGAATGAGCAATTTACCAGTAAAACGATCTGCTTTCCACTATGGATCACTTCAACTTTTAATTAATTTATGACTAAGTGACTGAGTCTCACAGATACCATATGTGCGGAGTGTGCTTTTAAAACCAGCTCATTTTCTTTATCCACTTTAACTGAGAATGAGTTGGAGAAATAAACAGCGTTCTAACAAATTCACCATAACCACATTATTAATATTCGACCTACAATGAACACCATTAATTGAAGCCAGATATAATACAAACAGAAATATAATTCATTCATGCACTCAGTGGCCACTTTATTAGGTACAGGGGGTATTTTTCTGTTCCTGTAGCCCATCCATCTCAAGATTCGACATGTTGTGCATTCAGAGATGCTCTTCTGCACACCACTGTTGTAATCCATGCTTACTTGAATTGCTGTCCTCTGTCTGTCAACTGGAACCAGTCCAGCCATTCTCCTCTGGCCTCTCTCATTAAAAAGGTGCTTTTGCCCACAGAACTGGTACTCACTGGATGCCTTTTGATTCTTGCCCCATTCTCTGTAAACTCTAGAGACTGTTGTGTGTGAAAGTTCCAGGAGATTAGCAGTTTTTGAGATACTCCAACCAAACTGTCTGGCACCAACGATCGTTCCAAAGTTAAAGTACCTAGATCACACTTCCTCCCCATTTTGAGTTTTGATCTGAACAACAACTGAACCTCTTGATCATGTCTGCTGCCACATGATTGCCTGACTAAGTATTTGCATTAATGGGCAGATGTACAGGGTTACCTAATAAAGTAGCCACTGAGTGTACTTTGCCTTTACAACCTCAACTGTATCACCAAAAACCTCCACATAAATAGCTACCTAACATTGCAAAACTGTCCCAAATGTATACATCAGAACTTGTGTAGGCCACTCAGCCCTTTAAGCACATGGTATCATTAAATGGCCAATCTGACTGTAACTACAGCTCTGTATTCCTGTCCAATCACAGTATGGCTAATATGAGGGAACATAATTTTAAGCTGATTGAGGGAATGTATAGGGGGATGTCAATGGTGGTAGAGGCAGATATATTCGAGACACTTAAGAAACTCTTAGATAAGGGCATGAATGATAGAAAACTGGAGGGCTATATTGAAGTGAGTGGTTAGATTGATCTTAGAGTAGGTTAAAAGGTTGGCACAATATTATGGGCTGTGCTATTATCTTCAATGTTCTATGTTCACAGGAATCTTTCAGCCCCCTGACTATTAAAAACCTACCTACATACGTGGCCAAGTGGTTAAGGCGTTCGTCTAGTGACCTGAAGGTCGCTAGTTCAAGCCTCAGCTGTGGCAGCGTGTTTGTGTCCTTGAGCAAGGCACTTAACCACACATTGCTCTAGTGTCTGCGCGAGGAGTGGCGCCCCACACAGACTTCCAATCTGCGCCTTGTAAGGCATGAAAATGCCCGACGCAGGCCCCTCATGGTCTGAGTCGACGTTCCCTCCCTCCCTATCTACATCTGCCCCAATAATAATTCACTGAAAAATGAGGAATGGAATTCTAAAGATTCATGATTATCAGAGAAAAAATAATTTATGTCAACCCTATGTTAAAAGAGTCATCTTTTACTTTTTAAATGGCCAGGCATTGTTCTAGATTTTCTCACAAAAGGAAGCACCCTCTCCACATCTAAATTGTCAAGACCCTCTTATGTTCCCTCTCACTCTTGTAAAATAGAACATATATAAGTCTAGCCTGTCCAACCTTTCCTTGTTAGATAACCCATCTCTTCCAGATCTCAGAGTAATAAACCTCCTCTGAACTATATCACTACATTAACCCCTTCCTTAAATAAGGAGACCAGCACTGTACATGGCACTCCAGCTGTGGCACCCAAAGCCCTATATAGCTGAAACCTAACCTCCCTGTTCTAGTATTCAATGTTCCGTTAAATAGAAGATATCATTCCATTTGTTAGCTTTCCTAATTACTTACAGCACTTGTGAAGCTCTTCATGTACCATACACTTGGACGCACAAATCGTCCCCAATCTCATATATTTACTGCCAAAAATAAATCAGACCATATAAGAAAAAATAGCTATAAATTTCACAAAACAAGATCCCACAAACAGCTAAGAGATGATGACAGTATAGTTTTTTGGCCTACTTATTGAGAAGCACATATTGGCCACTTGTTATTTCAGAAACACCATAGAATATTTGATGTCCATTCAGAAGGACTAACAAGAAGGCTTCATTTTAACATTTTACCCCCGACAGAATGGCATTCGTTCATTTGCACACCAGAGTCTGATACTAATAAATTTGTACTAGTTCCCTGAGCCCACAACCTTTGAATCAGTTACTCTTCGCATGTAAGCTGCAATATTGCAACATTACCTTTCTTGGCAAAGATATGTCCTTCACAATGCGCCTCACAGTGACTTTAATAAAGGAATGGTACTTGCATTAAAGCAAATATTTAATCCTTTGCTTAAGACCAGTTCCATGTAACTTTTATTTTGCAATCAGCAATTCGAGGTTCTGAAATTTACTATAAAATTTACTTCACCAGACATTGAACTCTGGGCAGGTTTCCTATTGTTAGGTGTGAGTCCTTATGTATCATCCCACAGTTTCAGCATGGGCTAGATGGGCCAAACAGCCTCTTTCTGTGCTGTACTTCTCTATGATTCTATAACCCAAGTACCTCAGTCATCCAATATTGCTTCTTGATTCTCTGCAGTAGGTTGATGCAGTGGCATATTGGAATAGATATAATTTCTTTACTGTCAGCAGGCTGGATGGAGAGCGAGGTGTCTCCCAGTGGAGGTTGGTTGTAGGGGATTCGTAGACCGTTCTTTAGTTAGAGCCTTCAGCATTTTGGGCATCGAGGGAGAGAGGAAGAGGAGAGCCATCCGCAGTACCACAGATGCGGCAGAGAGGGCCTCAAGATGGCTGTGGCTCAAAAGAGGGGAGCCATGGAGTCATAAGTGGCTAGCCATCTGGACCCAAGCTGGGGTCTGATCAGCCCCGGCTGGGTCACCTGGAGGAGGTTGTATGATGTTGAAAGACCCAAAACACCCGATGATTCCAGGAACATCACTGAAGATGTGTCCAGAAGCATCAGTAGATGTATGTACATGGCTTATCATCACAGAGAATATAATGTTAGATCAAGACGAGGTCAGCTGGTTCCGAATATTAACTACAAAGTCCTTGCCTCCCAGCACTATCCACCACACACACACACACACACACACACACACACATGCACTACGACATACTTACACATCCCTGGTCCTACAAGATACACACATAGGTGCATACACCAAGATTTACACCTGCATATAATACACCAGTAGCCCAAAATACATGGAGGCCAAACAAATCTCAAATAACATACATACACACAGACACAAACGTACAAGATATTAAGTGGAGTTAGATAGATAAATGTGGAAAAATTAAGCTGTTGTTTAGCAGGGAACTTAGGCGAAAAATCACTCTCAGGGCTTACAGAGGCATGAAGCAGTTAGACACACGGAAGGAAAAGTGGTTAGAACTCACTTCTGCAGTTGACAATTAATACTAGGGTAAATGTTAATTTTAAATCTGAGATTGATGGTTTTTTGTTAACCAGAGGCATCAAGGGATATGTAACAGAGGCGGGTCACTGGAGTTCAGTCACAGGTCAACCAGGGCCTCACTAACTGACTGACAAATGAGACAGTGGGGCAAAGTGCGTCTGTTTCTTTGGAGCTGGGACCATGCCTACTGTGAGGGATGAGCACCAATGGATAACGTTCCTAATTCATTCATTATCTTTCATTCAGTTTGAAACATTTTATACTCCTTTACAGTAGTGTAGCCTGTTGAACAATGCAAGAAATTTTTTCATTCAGCTGCTTAGAAGAATTGGTTTGAATAAATTAGTGTCTAAATCCAAGTCCTTGGATTACAGAGAAGCCAACTGTAGAAAGTTTGCCTGGAGACAAAAGTATAGTCATGTCAGTAAAGACAGGCGGCAACACCTTCACCATATTCTGCAATGATTCTGTCATTTCAGTAAGGATAGGTAGCAACACCACCACCACATTAATACTCACACTGGTGCCCCACAAGACTGTTTCCTCAGCTTCGTTTCCTACTCCCTGTATACTCACTATTGCATGGGGCCAGTCTCTGCTCTAGTTTTATCTGCTAGTGTGCTGATGACATCACCTCCCTACATCACTATTTTACTCTCTTGTTCTACTGTTTATTTACTTTTTATATATTTATTATCATAACATAGAAATTTTTAATGTACCCAGGTTTCCCCCGCTATCTGAAGGTAGAGTGTTCCTATGAAACCGTTTGTAAGCCAAAATGTCGTAAAGCAAAGAAGCAATTACCATTAATTTATATGGGAAAATTTTTTGAGCGTTCCCAGACCCAAAAAATAACCTACCAAATCATAACAAATAACACATAAAAACTAAAATAACATGAACATATAGTAAAAGCAGGAATTATATGATAAATGCACAGCCTATATGAAGTAGAAATAATGTATGTACTGTGTAGTTTCACTTATCAGGCTCAAGACGACAGCGAGCCAAAATCGATTTGGAGAAAAAAAAAATCAGCACGTGTACACATGCGCACACAACTGCCCGCACAAGGCTTCACGGTCATGGTAGTCTTTCTCGGGGTAAACACACGTATAAAGCGGGTGTCTTTTTTTTGTAAAAGCGAAAATCCTCTTTGCTTAGCGAAAACAGGTACTAATGCAGGTCTTTCGTAACAGCGAGCTGTCATAGAGCGAACGTTCAAAAAACAGGGGCCACCTGATTTGCCGCTGCAAAACAACAAATTTCATGATACATGTTTGTTATAATAAACCTGATTCTGATCTTGATCAAACTGTCAAAGTGGCATTTGAACTCATGTTTAACTGTAGGCCATTGTCCTGACAATTTAATCACGACGCATTTGCATCACTTTGTTAGTATTCATTCACTCCATAGTTACTGCTTAGATAGAAAATAAATGTGCAATTGAATCTGAGTCAATTGTGGCATTTCTAAATCAATCCAGATTAGAAGAGGTAACAACCCCACAAGGTAACGCTGTACTTTGGCATCAGTGGTTCTGAAAAAGAGGGATAACAGAAGGTGACTGGAATTTCCTCACCAGGTGGAAAGGACAAATAAGCGGCTGAAGGAAGTGAAAAACTCAAAGTGTACTGGTGCCAACATCCATCAGTAATTCACCCCACAACTAAAGGACTTCAAACTCAAAACAGAAGCTAGGAAGAGATGCAAACATTGTGGGACTGTGGGAGTTGAGGGACAACCGAAGCCACTGTATATTATGGAGCTGGAGCAATGTCTTCGAAGCTCTAGTTCCACCCTTTCTGACTGTGCTTAGAATTAACACACAACTTCACAGAATTGTAGAATTTTACAGCACCAGACTTATTCCTCACGTTTGTACCAATACCAATTCTTCTCCAGAACCCTGCAAAGTTCCCTTTGTCGAAATGTCCAGATTCCTCAGAGGCTGAAGCGACTGTGGAATGAGCTGTCCAAGGAAGTATTAGATGCAAGTTCAATTTCAACATTTAAGAGAAGATTGGATAAGTATACGGACATGAGGGACATGGAAGACTACGGTCCATGTGTGGTCAATGGGACCACGCAAAATAATAATTTGGCATGGGCTGAGGGACGTATTATGTGCTGTAGTATTCTATAACTCTATGACCCCCCCCCACTTCAAACTCACTAATACATTTCAAACATTCAAATTGTTCATTGATTATCAAAGGAGACAACTCTGAAATTCTTCTTCTCCAGGTAGCTAAGAAGGCAATGCATCAGCTTCATATTTGTGAAGGCAATGCATTCTCATTATCACTTTCTCTCCCTCAGTTCATTCACCAGGATCTGGGGTGTGAGGCAGGGACTAGCATACAGGAATGACAATTCATTCTTAGGGATATGAGCATTACTGGAAAGAATGGCAGATGTTGCCCTGTACAATGAAAAGCTACAGGCACATGGCATCAAATAAGCAGCATTCACAAGAAAAGCATACATCATACATATATTATGAATATTTTTTACAAGGGAAATCACAATTGGAACAGAAAATCAATTTTAATGCAAAGTGATCATAGAGCTGCTACACATAATGATTAGGGTTGTGCAGGTTGTTCAAGAACTGAATGGTTGAAGGGAAGTAGCTGCTCTTGAACTTGGTAATATGGGACTTCAGGCTCTGTACTTCCTGCCCGATGGTGGCTGCTAAAAGATGGGATGGCCTCGATGGTGGGGATTCTTGATGATAGGTTAAGGTTGGCACAATATCATGGGCTGAAGGGCCTGGTCTGTGCTGTATGTTGTATGTTCTATGATTCATGTTGCCCTATTGAAGCAGTTCCTTCTGTAGATGCTACCAATGTTTGGGGAGAAATGTGCCCATGATGCATCCGGCTGAGTCCACTGCTATCTGCAGCTTCACACGTTCCTCTGCGTTCAACTTGACATACCAGCCCATGGTGCAACCAGGCAGGATGCTTTCAACAGCTGATCTGTCGAAATGGGGTAACACACCAAAACTCCCCAGTCTTTTAAGAAAGTAAAGACGCTGGCACACCTTCCTTGTGATTGTATCTGTGTGCTGGGCCCAGTATGGGTCATCCAACAAGTTTGCAGATGACACGAAGATAGGTGGAGGGGCAGGTAGTGTTGAGGAAGCAGGGAGACTGCAGAAGGACTTAGACAGATTAGGAGAATGGGCAAAGAAGTGTCAGATAGAATACAGCGTTGGGAAGTATATGGTCATGCACTTTGGAAGAAGGAACAAAAGCATAGACTATTTTCTAAATGAGCTGAAAATTCAAACTATCTGACGTGCAAGTGGACTTGCAGTTTGCGTCAGTAGTAAAGAAGGTAAATGTAATATTAGCATTCATTTCGACAGGCCCAGAATATAAAAGTAAGGGTGTAATGCTGAGGCTTTATAGGGCACTGCTGGGGCCTCATTTGGAATATTATGAGCAGTTTAGGACATCTTATCTAAGAATGGATGTGCTGAAAATGGAAAAGGTTCAGAAGAGGTTTAGGAGAATGTTTCTGGGAATGAAAGAGTTATCGTATGAGGAGGGTTTGACGGCTCTCGGCCCGTACTCACTGGAATTTAGAAAAATGAAGGGGGTTCCCACTGAAACTTATTGAATGTTGAAAGGCCTTGATAGAGTGGATATGGAGAGGATATTTCCTATGGTAGGGGAGTGTAAGACCAGAGGGCACAGCCTCAGAATAAAGGGAGATCCATTTAGAATGGAAATGAGGAGGAATTTTTTTAGCCTGAGTGTGGTGAATCTATGAAATTTGTTGCCACAGGTGACTGTGAAGGTCAGGTCATTGGTTATATTTGAGGTGGAGGATGATAGGTTCTTGATTATTCAAGGTGGGTAAAGATTACGGGGAGATGGCAGGAGAATGGGATTGAGAGGGAAAATGAATCAGCCATGATGAAATGGTGGAACAAATTAGATGAGCCAAATGGACCAATTCTGCTCCTATGTTTTATGGTCTTAATGATATAAAAGGTGGATGGGATTAAAAGTGACGTATCTCTGTGGTTGGTAAGGCCATTGAGCATTTACAACAATCAGGCAGCATTATTGCCCTTTGCCAGATACCACTTTTGCCATTTCTGTCCCTTGTAAATGGATTATATTTTGCAAACTGCTTTAATGAGATCTGAACCATGGATTAATAATCCAGATGTAAAAGCAAGCAAAAACAAAATAATTTGGTTTTGGCATCTCAATGTACTTCCATTTAACTAATTTTTTTGAAATGTTATAACGTTGCTAATTTGCAAGCTTTCATCAAAGAGTATTGTTAAAATAACCAGTTAAGCTTTCCCTTTAGTTTTGGTTAAGATTTAAGTGTTGGCTAGGATATTAGGATAAATTGCCTATCTGGGGCTTTTTTTGTCCACAGGCTCTTGGCCTAACATGTCATCTGAAGGACAGCACCTCTGCCCATTCCCTCACTAGAGACTTTGGGATCACTTTACTGCATAGCCAATGGATTCCATAATTGAAACCTCCAGTTTTTCTCTGCGTTGGTCCAATCAGACAGACGAGGAAGATCATGAGGTTTAAGAACAGTTACCTCCCTTCAGCCATCCAGGTCTTGAACCAACTTCCTAACCACCACAGCTTAGAAACCACTGTGATCATTTTGCACTAAAATGTTGCTTTGTTCTAATTGCATTTTCTTGTAAAAAAATAAAAATGGAGATAATTTATGTTTATGCTTTTCTTGTGAATGATGCCTATATGATGCTGTATGCCTATGACACTCTGCAATGTTTTCATTGTGTCTGTACGTACATGTACTTGTACCTATGACAATAAACTCCAGTTTGATTTTAATCATCTTGGACAGCATTAGCTGTTTGGAGTTTGGGTCAGCAGGCACTCTGCGCCTCATCACTGGGTTATTGGGCAATCTATAAATTGCTAGTGCAGCTTGCGAATCTTGAGGCAGGGCACCTGCTTCCATTGGGGAGTACTGACCAGTTCAGGAGCTGGAGGATCCATACTGGAGTGAAGCACATCAAGCATTCGGTGCCTTAACGAGTGGTGGAGGAAATCAAGAGCTAAGTCCTCCCAAAGGAGAAGAAAAGTGTTGGAGAACCCAAATGACTGAACCAGACGTTGACTGGAATTAGCCCCTGTTATGAACTTCCTTCCTAAAGATTCTATCATACCTCTCTTTGCTTACTAACTAATGTTTGCCCCTTGTCCAATAATACCTCTACTTGAAAATCCTCTTCCCTGCTTCCAAATGCTTCACTGGGCTTGCCCCCCCCCATATCTGAAATCTCATTTTTCCCATCTCTGCACTTTTCGGATACTGCCAACCGGTGCCTCGCTGCTTTTAACTACTCCATCAGCTGCCCCAGCTCAGAGTTCTGGAATCTGTTCTTAACCCGCTGCCCCCTTTCATCCTCTGGAATGTTCTTTAAACGATAAACACAAGAGATTCTGCGGATGCTGGAAATCTAGGGTGACGCACACAGGAATGCTGGAGGAACTCAGCGGGTCAGGCGGCTTCCACGAGGAGGAATAAAGAGTCGATGGTTCGGGCCAGGACCTTTAATCAGGACTCAGCCCGAAATATTGACTCTTCATTCCCTTCCATGGATGCTGCCTGACCTTATGCATTCTTCCAGCATTTTGTGTGTCACTTAAAAGTTTTCTTTGTTCAAGCTTTTGATCATTTGCCTTGTCTTGGTGTCAGATTTCTTTCTGATAACTGCACCTCTCTATTGTCTAGGACTGTGTCACCACATTAAGAGCACTATATAAATGCAAATTGTTGTTGTAAAAGCAACACTGCATCATACGCCACCCTCCCCCAACACAGCCCTCACCAACCATCTCAACATAATAATTCCAGCACCCCCTCATGAGTTTATCACTGACAGTCTGGACAAGTGAGACAGCCTGCTGAGATGTCAATTCATTTGTTGTAAGTGATTTGAATTAATCAGTCTTTTTTTTCCACCCAGTCCCAATTTAGATCTTGTACTGGAGAAACAACAGCTGTGTTGCTGAGGTAAATGATAAATCATATGTTTAATATCAATCAGGTGAACAAGGCTGGAAACTTACTCGTTCTTTACGTACCAAATCTTTAGACTGCTACGATGAATTGAAATCGCAAAGATTCAATAAGTAAAATACAGGGGGGGGGGTGTATCTGCCTCAAATTTTGAGCTGATGAACTCTCACTTTTTCTCGGTGTATGTTTTCTAAATTATTTGAGTAAATGTACAAAGAAGTAAAGATATGTGAAATTGAGTTAAATAACGTATTGTATGACAACACTGACCGCACAAAGTAATTGCTGCAAATCCATAGCCTTCTAGATGAGGTTCTCTTCAACAAAGAAGGTTTTTTTACTGTTCACTAATGAGGACATATGCATATACTTTGCCAAGATTATTGTTGGCCCCCTAATGTGGTCACTGCCACTGTTTCTGATACAAAACTAAATTTTAGTTCAGTTTCTAATGACACATTAAGTTCTGACTGCCATGACTGCCAAGTTTACTTGTCAATCACCATCATCACTGAGTGCCAGACACCCCACAAGATCTGCACATTATCGGAAGTTTTAAAAAGACTGGCTCCCTCCAATGTAGCACAAACATCACACTGTTGGGTGAAAGCTTCAACTTGGTTTCCCTTCTCTAGCTGGCTAAAGCAACATCCTGGCAATATTCAGAAAAATTGGGAGATTTCTGTACTGACCTGTCTGATTCTTTTCTCTTGACCATTAATAAATACTATTAACTGGTCATTTATCTTGTTGCTTGTGAGGCCTTGCTGTACACAAACAGCTTGTGACAGTGAATAAATGTCAGAAGTGTTCCTCTGTCTGTAATCACTCCAAATTATCTTTCGTAGAGAGGCAAGGGATGTGTTTGATGTTGAGCAGAGCAACTCAAAAGTAACCGATATCATTTGTCCTACTGAAAGTACATCGATTGACTTCTGCTCATCCAGAGTGTCCAGAGAATGATCCCAGAAATGAAAGGGTTAACATATGAAGAGCGTTTGAGGGCTCTGGGTCTGTACTCACTGGAGCTTAGAAGAATGAGGGTGGGATCTCATTGGAATCTATTGAATATTGAAATGACTGGACAGAGTGGGTGTGGAGAGGTTGTTTCCTGTAGTGTGTGAGTCTTGGACCAGAGGGCACAACCTCAGAATACAAGAATGTCCCTTTTGGAACAGAAATGAGGAGGAATTTCTTTAGCCAGAGGGTGGGAAATCTGAAAAATTTATTGCCACAGACAGCAGTGGAGTCCAAGTCATTGGGTGTATTTAAAGTGGAGGTTGACAGATTCTCGATTAGAAAAGGCAACAAAGGTTATGGGGAGAAGGCAGGAGAATAGGGGTTGAGAGGAATAATAAATCAACCATGATCAAATGGTGGAGCAGACTTGATGGGCTGAATAGCCCAATTATGCTCCTGTTCGTATGGTCTATCCAGAAAATTGTTGCACAGAGGCTAAAGACATAAGGTGAAGTATCATAGGTTTGGAGGGAATCTAAGAAAAAAATATTTCACCTGGAGGGTGGTTGGAATCTAACGTGCTGCCTGAGAAGGAAGCGGATGAAGTTGCTCTCACATCATTTAAACAGTATCTGGACTGGCACTTAAAACACTTGAAGAAACAGAAGACTACAGACCAAGTGCTCGTAGATGAGATTAATTAAGATAGGGACCATTGAGGGTATCTTCCAGAGTTGGCACCTCATGAAGGCAACATCCATCACTAAGGATGCTCACCATCCGGGACATGCCCTCGTCTCGTTAATCTCACTCCCTGGAGATAATAAAGCTGTCCTGCCACTTTCCTACCTAATGGTTTAGATTATAATTGTACCCCAAATCTGTTAGGACCAGATATTAAAGACTGGGTATAGAAATAAAACAGTGAATACCATCTAAAGGGCTTATTGGAAAGTATAAATATGGTTTTTGAAAGTCAGATAAAAAGGCAGGCAATCTCTGGTGTTTTAATAGGTTTCTGGATAGGTTTGTGAGGGAGGACATCACAGTGTTATTGGTGCTGATGCCTTTGGATTCTGATGGTTCAGTACAGGAGGTAGTTGCTATTAATGGAATGAGTTTATGAAGGGCTTGTTGCACTGGCGGGAAGAGTGATCTCTCATGTCTGCATGGCAGATGTTGAGTCCGGACTATTAAAAGTTTGGAGAGAATGAATAAGTCAAATGACCAGTCAGATAATTGTATGGCAGTGAAATGATGGCTCCAGATCTTTACCTGCTGGAGTTTAGAAGAATGAGGGGGAATCTCATGAAACCTATCAATTATTGAAAGGCCTAGATAGAGTGGACATGGAGAGTATGTTTCCCATGGCAGGGGAGCCTAGCACCAAAGGGCACAGCCTCAGAATTCAAGCACATTCCTTTAGAACAGAGATGAGGAGGAATTTCTTTAGCCAGAAGTGGCGAATCTACAAAATTCATTGCCACAGACTGCTGTGGAAGCCACGTCATTGGGTATATTGAAAGTGGAGGTCACAGGTTCTTCGCTAGTGAGGATGTCAACTTTACTGGGAGAAGGCACGATAGTGGGTTTCAGGAAAAAAATTAGATTAACCTCGATGGAATGGTGGAGCAGACTTGATGAGCTGAATAGGCCTAATTCTGCTCCTATGCCTTCTGGTAGGGGTTCCCAATTTTTTTAATGCCATGGAACCTTACCGTTAACCGAGGGGTCCGTGGACCCTAGGTTGGGAACCCCTGCCTTATGATTTTAACTTAATGAACCATAGTGGGGTTGTTATTAATGAATCAATAATATCAAACACATGTAGTCAGTGTCTACTGTTTTGCATGTACCATGGGTGTAAAGGTAAAGGATTGGCAGTGAGCGGGGTAGGTATATTTTTCAGCCAGCTAATAATGACCCTATTGTGGACTCCTTGATGGCAATAGATAGTGAGATCAATGACTATAGGTTAGCATAAGCACTTGTCCCAAGTTGAGGTTTGCTTTGACTTATAAATGTACACCAGTCTGATCAAAGAGGCATTAATATCACATCTGCTCTGATGTGTCAAAAAGCTTTACTGATAGTTAATTAATTTTGAAGTGAGGAAAATCTTGTAGTGTAGGAAACAGAACAGATACTTTTCACATTGCAAGGTCTCACAAAAAAAACAATGAAATATTACACCAGATTAAAAAAAAACACAGCCAGCTCTGGGCTTCATAATTAGTGACATACATATAATGCAAGAACAAGAAAGACATAATGAACAATTATAAATTACTGGTTCAGCCACATCTGGAGTATTGGGCTCAATTCTGGACAATACACTTTACAAAGGATGCAATACTTTGAGGAGGGTGCAAAAGAGAATTACTGATGTGATTCCAGGAACAAACAACCTTAGTTATATGGACAGACAGGAGTCCATATAAGCGGCAGTTGTCCTTCTACACAAAAGGGTGAAGAGAGACATGATAGAACTATTTAAAATCAGGAGAGCATTTATGGAGGGGTTTCTTCTTACTGATGGAAAGATATATAACAGGGTTTGAGGAAGGGAATTGGTGGGTCAGACAGTCTGGATTGTTCTTTATAAGGCATTGGTCAGATCACATTTGGAATATTGCGAGCAACTTTTAAGGTCTGTATCTAACTAAGGATATACTGGCCGTGGAGAGAGTCCAAATGAGGTTCACAAGAATGATTGCAGGAGTGAGAAGCTATGAGAAGTATCTGATGTCTCTGGATCTGTACTCAGTGGAGTTCAGAAGGATGAAGGAGGGTCTCATTGAAACCTAGTGGATACAGAAGGGCCCAGATGTAGATATGGAGAAGACGTTTCCATGAGTAGGAGAGTCCAGGATCCAAGAGCACAGCCTCAGAATAAAGGGTGTCCCTTTAAACTAAAGTGAGGTAGTGAATATGTGGAATTCATTGCCATAGAGGGTGGTAAAGGCCAAGTCATCCTGTGTATTTAAGGCAGAGATTGATAGGGTCCGCATTGGTAAAGGGTAATGGGAAGAAGGCTAGAGAGCTGGGTTTAAACAAAAACTCACCCATGATTAAATGGCAGAGCAGACTCAATGGGCTGAATGGCCTAATTCTGCACATATGTCTTACAGTTGCTCGTGCTGATCTACATAGACCTGATGGGCCAAAATGCCTCTTTCCTCGTTGTAACATTTTTCTGACTTTAATTAACGGTACTTGCATTTACTGTATATAATGCTTTCTGTGACCTCTGAAGATCTCAGAGTATCTTAAAGCCAATGAATTTCATTTTCCAAATGTGACCTTGGGAAGTCTGTCTGATAATTTGCACATAATGTTTCAGAAAGGCAGTTGAGGTAAATCATAAGTATCAGAGAATAGACAGCAGTTCAGCATAGGAAGAGGCTCTTCGGTTCATGATGTCTGTGTGGACCATGATGCTGAATTAAACTAATTTTCCTAGTTTATGCAAAGAAAACTAAGTTCATTTTAGTGCAAAGTGATCATAGAGGTTACTGCGTCACAGTCTAGTAGTGCAGGTCAGTTCAAGAACTGAACAGCTGAATGGAAATAGCTGTTCTTGAACTTGATGGAGTGGGTCTTTAAGCTTCTCTACCTCCTTCCCGATGGTAGCTGCAAGAAGATGGCATGGCCTAAATGGTGGACATCTTTCATGTTGGATGTGGCCTTGTTGAGGCAGTGTCCCCTGTAGGTACTATCGATGGTGGGGAGGACTGTGCCTATTATATATTGGCCTGAGCAACACACACAAAATGCTGGAGGAATTCAGCAGGCCAGGCAGCATCATTGGAAAAGAGTATAGTCGACAGCTCGGGCATAAAACGTCGACTGTACGCTTTTCATAGATGCTGCCTGGCCTGCTGAGTTCCTCCAGCATTTTGAGTGTGTTGCTCAGATTTCCAGCATCTGCAGATTTTCTCTTGGTTGTGTATTGGCCTGAGTCCACTACCCTGTGCAACTTTTAGGTTCCTGCACATTCATATTGCTGTACCAGACCATGATGCAACCAATCTGGATATTTTCAGCAGTACAAATGTATAAGTTTGTTGAACCTACTTAACCTTCTAAGGAAGTAAAGACATTAGTGCGACTTCCTGGTGATTCTATATGCGGGGCCCAGGACAAGTCATTCGATATGGTGACAGCTAGAAATTTAAAGCTGCTGACCCACTCCACCATCCAATCACCAATATAGACTGGAGCATTTTCTCTCTCCTTCCCCTACCTGCAGTGCTACACGGATTACAGAGCCAGGAATTTAGATTCAGCTCTCCATGCTGTGGACTAGTCTCTTGTTCCCATATTGCTGCCCCATATTAATCAAACAATGAGTAGAATGGAAAATGAAACTACGAACCTTTGGGTTTTTAATCAGACCCACAGACAATTAAAACAATATATATTTCTTCAGTAAGTTGGATTGTAAATATCACCATGAATTGTTTTAACAAATATCTTTATTTAGTAATTTCATCATTTTTTAAAGTTACGAAGAAGCCAGTGACAAAAAAAAAAATTGAATGAATTTTCAGGTTTGACCAAGAGAAGGTTTGGTTGAGGATTCAATCATTTAGGACAGAGATGAGAAAGAAAAATCTCAGCAAGTTCAGAATCTCTGGAATTCTCTATGTTGGAGAGTTGAGTACTCTGAGAATGATCTGAACAGAGAAAGGAAATTCTTCTCTAGTCTGTGTGTTAAATTGGCACGGAGCGGAGGCGGGGGGTGGGGGGAAGGGGTGGGAGTGGAGAGTACTGTAGTGAAGATGCCACTGTTGACCTAAGCAGCTTTATCTGGAGGAAAAGAGAAATAAACCAATATTCACTGTTATATTTAAAGATCCACCATAAATATAGGTGTCAGCTTAAATTAGAATCAGCCTCAGATGTGTTCCAAACTGTGTCTGTTGTGGAATATCTAGCAGTGAAAGTAGAAGCAAGGTGCAGCTAGTCGAGCTGCTGCCTGACAGTTTCACTCAGTCAGGTTCAATCCCGCTCTCTGGCATTGTCTGTGTGTAGTTTGCATCTTCTCCCCATGACATGTGGATTTCCTCTTGCTCCTTTGGATAGCTAGAGCCTTTTTCCCCCCAGGGCAGAAATAGCTAATATGAGGGGGTATAATTTTAGAAGGATTAGAGGAATGATTGAGGTAGGTTTTTTTTTACACAGGGAGTGCTGGGGGTGAGAAACGCCCTCCCAGTAGTGCTGGTAGAGGCAGATGCAGTACGGGCTATTTGAGAGTTAGATTGATCTTATGGCAGGTTAAAAGCTCAGCATAACATTGTGGGCCAAAGGGCCTGTACTATGCGATAATGTTCTATCTTCTACGTTCTATGTTCCTCTAGTTTGCTCCAAATTAACGGCAAGTTGACGGTGCCTGGAGGAGATTTATGGCAGGGAGTTTCTCCCTTTTGCCGCCTGCTATCGGGGACTCGGGAGTCGATCGACTCTGGGACTTTGAGACTTTTTTTTACCATGCCTATGGACTGTTCTTTATCAAATTATGGTATTGCTTTGCGCTGCTGTAACTATATGTTATAATCATGTGGTTCTGTCAGTGATAGTCTTTGGTCTGTCCTGTTTTCTGTGATATCACTCCGGAGAAACATTGTATCATTTCCTAATGCATGTATGCATTTCTAAATGACAATAAAAGAGGACTGAGTGTTCTCATAACCTAATCCTTAATTCACAAAGATGTGTGGGTTGCTAGGTTTCTGTAAAGGGCCCAGAGTATGTAGGTGAGTGGCAGAGTCCGGGGTTAACTGTGAATGTCGTTAAATTAAAATGGGATTACTGTAAATGGGTGCTTGGTGGTCAGAATGGACCCATGGACTGAACGGCCTGTTGCCATGCTGTGTTTCTCTACGATTAATGTGACAGATGCACATAACTTGTCCAACAGTGGAAAGAAAAAAGTGGGAGTGTTTATGTGAGAGGGGAAAAAATGGAAAGAATTGATAAAAGCCAAAATTGAAAGTTCCTGTTGAAATGGGATTCAAAAATTTACTAAAACCCGCATGGCAATGCCTTGACTGTTGTTACAGCACACATTGCCTAATGCGAGGTCAGTTTGACCAGCTGAGGTGGGAGTCAGGGCAGATTAGCGTAAAGTGCCAGTTAGGGTTTGATCTAGGGATTTGTCAGGAAGGAGAGCAAACCAGTTATTTGTGATTGCTTACATAGCTCTTTAACTTAGCCTTTGATCATATCTTAGTATTTTCCTCTTTGGCTCAATGCCAATTTCTTCCACTCTAGTTGACACTCTTGCAAAACATTTTGGGACACTTAGCCATGTTAAGATAATATAGCAGAGATCGAGTGGACAGCCAAAGACATTTTCCCAGTACAGAAACAGCTAATATAAGGAGGCATAATTTTAAGGTGATTGGAGGGAAGTATGGGGGTGGGTGACGTCAGAAGTTAAGTTTTTCTTAAAAACAGAAAGAGTGGTGAGTGCATTGAATGCCCTGCCAGGGGTGGTGATAGAGGCAGATACTTTATGGACATTTAAGAAACTAGAGGAACTTGGATGATAGAATAATGGAGTGCTATGTAGGAGGGAAGGGTTAGATTGGTCTTAGAGCACGTTGTAAGGCCAGCAGAACACCATCACAGAAGAGCCTGTACTGTGTCCTAGTGTTTTATGCTGGCAACCTTCTCAGATGTTTCAACCAAGATCTATCCAGGATCCCATTTATTAAATTTCTCACCAGTTGAAGCAACCAGTATTAAGGAAGTTCCTAATGCAGAAGTGATATTACATCGAGGAGCTGGGTGGATCTAACAGTTCCGGTGAATGTTGACACAAATTTCATTATTAGCTGAATTGTACCATCTTCATGGGCTAGCTAAAGATTATTAAGGGTCAAAACTAGAGAGTTCAGACAAGCTCTCATCAGGTAGAAAACATCACTGCCTCTGATTCTAGATTTTTGTGCAGATGTCTTTATTTGAAGCAGCTCTGAAAGCATCTTGATTTCTCTTAAGCATAGCAGTGAGGTAGATGAACCCATCGATTTTGTGGTGAAGTTGAGGACAGAACGCAACTAAAGAGTATGGCCATAGCTGAGTACTGGCTGAGATGTCTCAGTTCCACAATAGCATCAACTTCTTTCTATCATGCAGCTCTAGTAGATATAAAAAAATGTGACCATCCCTAATCTACATCCTCATTAATGTCAAAGTCAACATCAAAGTAAATTTTTTTATCAAGCTACCTTGAGATTCATTTACGTGCAGGCATTTACAAGGAAATAAAAAATACAATAGAATTTATCAAAAAACTCTATATAAAGACTGACAAATAAACAATGTGCAAAGCAAGACAAATTGTGCAAATAATACAGAATATACTGAGAACATGAGTTGTAGAGTCCTTGAAATTAAGTTTGTAGATCGTGGAAACAGTTCAGAGTTGAGGTAAGTGAAGTTATCAGGAGCCCAATGCTTGTAGGGTAATGACTGTTCCTGAACCTGGTGGTGTGGGACCTAAGGTTCCTGTACCTTCTGCCTGAAGGTAGTAGTAGCGAGAGGAGCGCATGATCTTGATGATATGGGTCCTTGATGACGGATGCCGCTTTCTTGTGGCAGCGCTCCTTGTAAATGTACACAGCGGTGGGGAGGGCTTTGCCTGCAATGCATTGGGCTGTATCCACACAGTCCGTAGGCTTTTCCATGCCTGACCTTTGGTGTTTCCATACTCGGCTGGGGAACCAGTTAGGATACTCTCCACTGTGCATCTATAAAAGTTTGTCAAGGTTATAGATCATATAAGACCATAAAACACAGGAGCAGAATTAGGCTGAGTCTGTGCAAACTTCTAAGAAAGTTGAGACACTCTGATGCCTTCTTTGTAATGGCACTTAGGTGCTGGTCTCAGAATAGGTGTCAGTAGTTAGTATCAGTAATGGCAATTGTGAAACTGTGGTAACAACACATCTGGTTCTTTGAGTGACTCTGGACTTACCAAGTTGTTGACTGTAAACCAGCTTCTCACATTAAGGACAACTAAGGGTGAGCAGTAAGTGCTGGCATTGTCAGTGACAGCCATATCCTGGGAACTATTGAATAATAACTTCTGTTCTTGAAAACAATTATTTTTTTTTAAACCTGCAGTGTCAAAGTAGTAATGTCAGAAGGAGATTGTGTGTGTGTGGGTAACTGAGAGAAGAGGTTGTTATCTGTTAAAGAATACGAGCTTGTTCTTCGCCCCCATTGAAGCTGCAGCTGCAATCGCTTGAGCAGGTGTAACATGAATAGAAGAATATCTTCTCTGCAGCTTCTTGACCCATGACAACGTGAAAAATTGTCTTTTCTGGACCGCCCTTCTGCTGCAAAGGACTAATGGAAATCTCACTTTGCTGCCAAAGGGGTCAGCTGCTCAGGGACCCCAAAGCACACAGAACACAAAGGATTCAGGTGAAGCGGTCACCGTATCACAAGTCCATCGAGTGATTCTAAATTCATCCTGAATTTGAACATTATTTCATTTTGTTACCATTACATAAACATTTAGCTCTTTATCACAAGGTACTGTTCTTGCTGAACTGACTGAAGACAGACTGATCTGGTGCATTTTTGACATAACAATCCAACTGACCTTTGACAAAACTATTCCAATTAAGGAAATACATCGAAGTGTTTTAACCGAGCTCTGGATCTTTTCCTTGGAAACAATATGCCCCCAGAAACTTATGTTTAAGTGGGAGAAAGGTCACATAGAACACCATCAAAAACTGCATTCCAGCACCAAATTTAGTTAATATTATGGCATAAAAATGAGGAGGCAACCTTTTCCTTCAGTTTTTCCAGTAACGTTTGATTTAATGTTATCTTCATGGGGAAATGTCTACATTGCTAATTACTGGCAAATTAAAAACAGGACAGATTTTGAATGCACAGTAATGTAAAATACTGGTAATGATCGGATGATAGCCCGTTATACATTCAGAGGCCACAATACCTGACAAAGTGGCCAATAAGTGTATGTTCAATATCTTCTACTGCTGTACCCAGCCACTTTCAAGGTTCAACATATTGTGCATTCTCGGATGCTCTTCTGAACGCCACTGTTGTAACGCGTGGTTATTTGAGTTACTGTCACCTTCCCGTCAGCTTGAACCAGTCTGGTCATTCTCCTCTGACCTCTCTCATTATCAACATTTTCACCCACAGAAGTGCTGCTCACTGGATTTTTTTTGTTATTCACACCATTCTCTGTAAACTCTATATAGACTGTTGGTCATAAAATTCCAGGAGATCTGCTGTTTCTGAGATACTCAAAGCACCCCACCTGGAAACAACAATCATGCCACAGTCAAAGCCACCTAGATCACACTTCTTCCCCATTCTGATGTTTGGACTGAATAACAACTGAACCTCTTGACCAGGTCTGTGTGCTTTTATGCATTGACCTGCTGCCACAAGATTGGCTGAATAGAGAGTTGCATCAATGAGCAGGAGTGCACATGTACCTAATAAAGTGGCCACTGATTGTACACCCCTCTCTATTTTATTTTCATCAAAGTTGGTGGTAGAGATGTAAGGCAGTTGTTACACATTATCACTTATTTTACATTATTGCATAGGGGTGTGCGCGTGCGTGTGTGTGTGTGTGTGTGTGTATGTGTGTGTGTGTATATGCACGCATGTATGAGAGACTGTCAGTAATGGGATCTACCTTACCTGAAGTTAAAGCTCAAAATGTGTAAGCCACTGTGCCACTCCAGATGTAGAGATCTGGAGTGATTTCATGTGTAACATCTGGGGCAAGAGCTTATCTTCGATATACTTATCTTTTAAACTCCCTGAACTAGAGCTAACCTTACATAGAAGGGAATACAAATATAAAGTATTCTATCGGAAATCAGGACAATATTAAATAGATTCTAAAGCTACAGAGATTAGATGAATGTATGGATCTTGAAGAGAAAGGTCTTCACTTGTTTCTCTCTGTGACTCCTCAGAAGTTGAGGGTGCTATATAGCCATCCTTACCTGCAGTCTCCAGCGGCTATATTTCATTCGAAAACAACAGGAATTCTGCAGATGCTGGAAATTCAAGCAACACACATCAAAGTTGCTGGTGAACGCAGCAGGCCAAGCAGCATCTATAGGAAGAGGCGCAGTCGACGTTTCAGGCTGAGACCCTTCGTCAGGACTAACTGAAGGAAGAGTGAGTAAGGGATTTGAAAGTTGGAGGGGGAGGGGGAGATGCAAAATGATAGGAGAAGACAGGAGGGGGAGGGATAGAGCCGAGAGCTGGACAGGTGATAGGCAAAAGGGGATACGAGAGGATCATGGGACAGGAGGTCCGGGAAGAAAGACGGGGGGGGGGGGTTAGTTTGAGCAGATTTGCTATGTCACCAAGCTCTCACACAAGTACCACAGGTGTACCATGGAGAGCATTCAGTCTGGTTGTATCACTGCCAATGCACAGGATTGGAAAGAGCTGCAGAGGATTGGAAACTCACACAGCTCTATCATGGGTGCTAGCCTCCCCACCACTGAGAACATCTTCAAAAGGCAGTGCCTCAAGAAGGCGGCATCCATTATTAAGGACACTTACCACCCAGGACAAGCCCTTTTCTCATTGCTACCATCAGGATGGCGCTACAGGAACCGGAAAACACACACTCAACATTCTGGGAACATCTTCTTCTCCCCTGCCACAGGACATGAACACCATCTCACTTTTTGCTCTTTTTAAACACTGTTTTTAATATATTTTTTATTCTGATATATAATAATTTTATGTATTGCACTGTACTGCTGCTGCAAATTTCACAACATATGTCAGTGATAATAAATCTAATTCTGTTTCTGATTTTGATGCTGGCCACGCTGAACTTGACACCCATTCATTGCAAGCTTCAGGCCGTAGCATACTTTATCCTGGAAGGACAACGTGATTGCTTTAAAATTAGATTTATTTTTGATCTAGAAAAGGACACACATTCCACAGAGGGAGAGTAATGACAATTCACCTGTTAGTTCCAAAGATGATGGGTGTGCTGCATAAGGAAGGATTGAATAGGTCTACATGGCTTAGCATTTAGGAAAATGAGAGGCGATCTCATTGAAGCTTACAATACTTGCAGTCTCAAAGGCTAAATGCAGGGAGGATATTTCTCTTGGTGAGAAATCTAGAAATGGGTTTCACAGGCACAAGAGTAAGAGGCAAGTCATTTAGGACTTCTGAAGAGGGAGGTGAATTGAGAGACTCTGTGCCCTGGAGTCATGGAGGATGAGTTATTGAACCCATCCCAGTGGAATGAAGGGACGTCAAGATATGGCATGACACTGGAGCACGGGTATTCTTGAAGAACAGTGGATTAAGCTCAAAGTGACCTACTTCTGCTCCAAGTCCTTGTGCTATCAGGCTTTATAGTCATTTTCTTTGCTTGAATTCCATTGTTAAATTTGACCTGGGGTGATTGAATTCAGGATGATTATTAATTGAATGCCTTAGCCATTGCTACAATCCTGTGAGCCAAATTATTTTTAAAAATATTTTAAGAAGGGTGGAATTTGCTGCCAATCCTAACTGGGTTGTCTGGGTGGTTTATTGTCTTGGCTAATATCCATTTTTTTATTGCCAGGTTTTAAAACTGAATTCATATATTCTAACTGGCAAGATTTGAACTCAAGTATACTGAATTATTAGCAGGTCTCACATTTCATAAGAGAATGAGGGGTAATCTTACAGAGGTATCTAAAGTCACAAGGGGCATAGACAGGGTAAATGAATATGGCCTTTTTTGCCAGAGGTGGGGAATCAAGAACTAGAGGGCATAGGTTTAAGTTGAGAGGGGAGCGATTTAATAGAAACTAAGAACTCAGAAGACAGTCATCATATGGGATGAACCGAGTGTAAAATCAAATGGTTATGGACAAGTGTGCCCACTCAACCAGGACCTGATGTTCAGTGCTGGGATTAATGGTGAATTAATAGTGAATGCTTTGCATGTTCCGTTCTCTAAGGCCAACAGGCAGGTACCTCTCTACCAGAAATTTAGAGGCCATTTACAACAGCTGTCACACCAACCAGATTACGGACATTGGAATGGAGTGGGGATGGGGGAGGCGGGGGTGGCCTGTAAGAGTCAGGATGCTCAGTAAAGTGTGTTTCACAGAATGGGAGCATAGTGATTAGTGTAATGCTATTACAGCGCCAACTTTAGAAAGTTGTGGGCATGCTATGTTGGTGTCAGCAGTGTGGTGATACTTGCACAATCACAATCCTTCCCCAACATAATCCTTGATGATTTGATTTGATACAAACAATGCATTTCACTGTATGATTCAATGTACTGTACATGTGACTATTAAAGCTAACGTTTACCCTTAGATATTTCTTTCCTAAGAGTTATTGTGGTATATTTGTAACAATTAGTTTGATCTCTTCTTTAGCTCATTTGCGACTTCACAAGGGCTGAGATAGTCAATCATGTAGGGGCCTGATGTTGGAGAAAGGATTGTGGTGGTCTCCAGGAAATCATAGAGCTGTGTATCCCAAAAAAGACAACACTAAAGGCTGCAGATTCTTTAAAATAAAATGTACCCTCACTCCAAGCTAATGACCTTTGGCTTATTGCTGTCCCTTTAGTTTATGAATGATTGATCAAATTCCTAAAGATGGGACTTTAGCTCAAGGAAAGGAATACAGCACTGGATAATCAGAATAATTATGGAAATAAAACCACACAGCTGTGGGATACAGCTTGTTTCCCCTCTACTGTTGAGGGCAAACAACTGAGATTATGTTATGTGTTTTAAACACAATATTAACGACACAGATTAGCTTTATTTGCCACATGTACATCGGAACGTCAAAACATACAGTGAAGTACACTGTTTGTATCGAAGACCAACACAGTCCGAGGATGTACTGGAGATAGCCCGCAGGTGTTGCCATGCGTCCGACACTGACACAGCATTCCCACAACTTACTAGCCCTTACTAACCTGTTTGCCTTTGTAATATGGGAGGAATCAGAAGGAAACCTATAGGGTCCTGGGGAAAACATACAAACTCCTTGCACAGAGCAGTGGAATTGAACCCAGGTTTCTGTTGCTATAATAGTGTTACACTGAACGTCACACTACCATGCTTTGGTGCATTACATATTTTCTTACGGTTTTGGCCCATCTATGCTATGACATTTATGGAGCAATCTCATTCCTTCATGTATTTCTCTGTAACCCATTCTTCCCACATTCCCTTTGCCTCTGAAGAATCTGCTCGGCCTGTTGAGTCTTCAACAGCTTGCTTCCTTCTCCAGTTTCCATCATCTGCAGAATTTCGTGTCTTCGTTCTCATCAGTTCCTCCCCAGACCCTGCCATTCACCTCCTCACTAGGAGCAAACTGCAGTTGTCAATTAATGTCCTAACCCAGTCATCTTTGGATACGGCGGGGGAGGCCAGAGCAGCTGGGGAAGACCCAGGTGATCACAGAGGGGGAATGTGCAAACTCCACACATAGAGTACAGCACCCGAGGTCGCGGTTCAACGCGGGACTCCCAAGCTGTGAGGCGGCAGCTCTGTTAGCTGCACCAATGTCCCACTGAGGGATCACAATCAGCATGCCTGTAACAGTGCCTTATGAACAATTCGTTCCTTTACTTTAGTGCATCAAGAATTCACAGAAATATCTGGATAAAGTAAGTTCCGAGTCAGAATCAGATGTATTAGCACTGACCTATGTCAAGTGTTTGTTGTATTACAGCGTCAGCACAAAGCAATACATAAAAAATACTATCAACTACAATAAGAAATTTTGAAAAAAAAATTTAAAAATATATAAATTAAATTAAATTAATTAATACAAGAGAAAGAGAAAGAAAAATACTGCTCATGGGTTCATTCTCTGTTCAGAAATCTGATGGTGCGGGGAAAAACCTATTCCCAAACAGTATTTCTAAACACTTAAACGGTGGTTAATATCATAGACAAACAACCCAAACAATCGGAGACAACAGTGGTAATTTATGAATAGCAATTGTAGTTTAGATCTTAGTAAAACTGACCCAAAAAAATGCTGGGTTGTCATTCACTCTGTCCATGGAACAGAAAGAGGGAGATTGTTGCTTCCTCAGCAAACATATGACACACGTAATTTCCACATCTCATTAATTTCCTATGCAGGTAAACTGGAAAACCTCCAAAAGGAAAAGAAGCTTGAGCTTCCGTATTCAGATCCCATGCTGTGAAAATGTTAATAGTCTTTTAATTCAGTCTAGGAATGTGGATGCCATCCAAGTCAAGGGTAAGATTAAGAAGCTGGACTGATGTTCCAGAATGTAATAAAAAGTGGTGAAGGGTCAATTCATAGCAATAGAACATTACAGCAAGAACAGGCCCTTCAGCCCACAATGTTGTGCCAACACTTTACCCTGCTCTAAGATAAATCTAACCCTTCCCTCCTACATAGTCCTCCATTTTTTAATCATTCATGCACCCATTTAAGAGTTTCTTAAATATCCTTAATGTTTCTGCCTCTATCACCTCCACTGGCCTCAGGATTCATGCACCCTCCATTCTCTGTGTAAAAACGTACCCCTGACATCCCCTCTATACTATCCTCCAATCACCTTAAGTGGGTAATGCTTCTCATATTACTGTTTCTTCCCTGGGAAACATCTCTGACTATCCACTCAATCTATGCCTTTTATCATCTTGTATTCCTCTATCATGTCACCTCTCATCCTCCTTCACCACACAGAGAAAAGCCCTATCTCACTCAGCCTATCCTCTTAAGACATACTCTCTGATCTAGGCAGTATTGTTGTAAATGTCTTCTGTACCCTCTCTAAAGCTTCTACATTCTTCCTATAATGAGGTGACCAGAACTGAAAACATTCTTCCAAGTGTGGTTTAACCAGTGTGTTTTATAGAGTTCCAACATTGCCTCTTGAAATTGTAATCGCACTATAATCCAGATTGAGTTGATGGTAGGTTTTATCAAAGAACATTGGTGAAGCAGTTTGGGCCCATGATTACTCTTATTAGTACCTGAGCCTCTGTACTTCCCTCTGCAAATGGATCCTTAACTTTCTTATCAGAACACCACCATCAGTGCCAATCGGAAATAACATCCCCTCCTCGTTGACAATCAACATCGTTGCAACAGCGTTTATATTTCAGTCGGAGTTTGAGGAGATTTGGTGTGGGGTGCCACCAAAGACATTAGCAAAGCCCTACAGATGCACCATGGAAAGCTTTCTGACTGCTTACATCATCATCTGATATGGAGGAGCCACTGCACAGGGTCTGAAAAAGCTGCAGAGTCTAGTAAACTCAGCCAGCTCCGTCATAGCACTAGCCTCCACATCTCCAAACGGCGATGCTTCAAAAATGCAGCATCCGTCAAATTCAAGTTCAAGCTTATTGGCATCTGACTATACGTACAGTATGGACAGCCAATCGAAACAACGATCCTCCAGACCAAGGTGCACCCACTAAACGTGCAACACACACAGCACATAAACCAAAACATGACCATAAATAGATAAAATAGATATCGCTTAGGACCCCCACCACCCAGGAATGCCATCTTGATATTACTACCATCAGAGAGGAGGTACAGGAGCCTGAAGACACACACTGAAGAATCAACACTCGACGTTTTAGCAACGGCTTATTCCCCTCTGCTGTCAATGAATTCATGAACACTACCTCGCTACTTTTTGCTCTCTCTTTGCAATACTTATTTATATTTTATATATTTCTTATTGTAACTTGTAGTATATTTTATGTATTACATTGTGCTGCTGCCACCAAAACAACAATTTCATGACCTGTGTCAGTGATAATAAACCTGATTCTGATTCTGACAATACACTTAAGAGCTTTGTTTAAACCAAATTCAAACTACAAAGAGGAATCTTGACACATTCACCATGTTCTCCTCCCCACCCCATTCACTTGTTTTGATACTAGATCTCAACCCAAAATGTCGGCCTCCAAAGACGCTACCTGACCTGCTGTGTTCTTCCAGCATCTTGTCCTTTGGTCGGGATTACATCATCTGCAGCCTCTTCAGCACCATTCATTTTAAGTGCTGCCCAGAAAAGGCGATAACATTGTTAGTCACTGTCGGTATGTTCACTTCTATCCTTGTAGATGTAAGAGATGCAAGTTCAATTAGCTACCTTCATGTGAGGTCTGAAATTCCAAGTGCTGGAAATGCAAGCAATGAAATTCTTCTTCAGGGCCAATTTTAACACTACTGAACTCGTGGGTACAGGATGGCAGGTTGTGAAATTAGCAACCTGATTACCGCTGCATTCTTAATGCCCTCTTGCTGACATCTTCTTGATAGAAGGAGGCAGCTGTCTCACAAATGCATTAGAATTATTGTGACTCCCCCACTATTCTAACTAAAAGTTGGCTAGAAGTTGCCGGAACACATTCAATGTCAAGGAACACAAGCACTTAAGTGTAATCTCATTTTGTTTTCTTGGACATCAGGCACGAATATCCAGACCTCACAAGGAAACACTGGATCTACTCTATCCTCCACCTACTACGAGGTCTTTCCTCAGGCTCCCTTGCGTTGTCTGCTGCTGCTGTGGTACGTCGATCTATTACTTTGCTCGGCCAGCACTAACTATTGTATTTAGGTGGACGTTAAACATCTCTCGAGTTTCCTGCTGCTGAGTGCCAGACTGCTTCCCCTCTTCCTCAGACTCCCAAATATTTTTAAAGAGCTTAGCTTTATTTATCACGTGTTCATCAGAACATCCAGCAATGTGTGCCATTTAGTGTCAAATCAAATTGGCAAGACGGTGCTGGACAACGCGCAAGTGTCGCCATTCTTCATGCTCCAACATAGCGTGCCCACAACTCACGAAACTTAAACTATACTTCTCTGGAAATTGGAAGAAATGAGAGCACCCCAAGGAGACCCACACTGTCATGTGGAGCATGTATAAACTCCTTATAGGTAGCAATGGGAATCGAACCCCGACCTTACAGCTGGTACGGTAAATTGCCATGCTACTATCCTACTCTCAGCCTCTTAGCTACACAGCTCCACTTCGGAATTAAATCCAGGTTTTAGAGTCATCACCTATCTTCCCTTCCTTCAGGTGTCTAAAGGTCGCTGTAGCAGCAAAGATATTTTATTTTAAGCAAAAAACATGCATGCATATTCTGTATTTTTCTGCATCCAAAGGCCTTCGCAACAGTGAGTGATGGGACAGGAGTGCACTGGCAGAAATGCTGGAAGAAGCATATATCATTGGAGCATTTAACAGACAGGCACATTAAGACACAAGAAGGGAGGGATATGGTCAATGCTGCACTGACCACATCCTTCCATGGGAGTTGATACCAAAGACCGAAGTTGAAGTCTGATGGTCAAAGTCTGCAGATTGGAGGGTGGAGACCAGAGACTCGAGTTCAGTCCTGGAGATGGAGGACTGTCCATTGTGTATGGAGGGAGGAAAGGGGCTTGTTTTGCTGTTGTTGTTTTGTTGCTTGTTGTGTTCTGTTTTCTTGTTCAAAATTCAAAGTAAGTTTATTATTAAAATACATATATATGACACCATATACAACCCTGAGATTCTCTTGTTCTGGGGAGAATTGTTGGGCATGCCACATTGATGGCAGAATGTGTGGCAATGCTTGCGGGCTGCTCCCAGTACGTCCTTGGGTATATTGGTTGTTAACGTAAGCTATACATTTTGATGATGTTCTCATGTACACGTGAGAAGCAAATACATCTGAATCTGAATCTGAAAATCTGATTGGCGCTGGATCCTAAGTGAGGGAATTTGTAGAATGTCTATGAGGTACCTTTTAGAGCAACTTGTAGTTAAGCCCAGTGGAGTAATGGCAGTTCTGGACTGGATGTTACGTAATGACCCAGATTTAATCAGAGAGCTTAAGTTAAAGGTCTCCTTAGGAGGCAATGATCAGAATATGATAGAATTCACCCCGCAGTTTGAGAAAGAGAAGTTAAAGTCAAATGTATCAGTATTTCAGTGGAGTAAAGGGAATTAAAGAGGCATGAGATAGGAGTTGGCCAAAGTTGATTGGAAAGGGACACTAGCAGGGATGACAGCAGAAGAGCAATGGTTGAAGTTTCTGGGGGCAATTCAGAAACTGCAAGAACGATACATCCCAAAGATTAAGAAATATTCTAAACGGAGGATGACACAACTATAACTAACAAGGGAAGTCAAAGACAACATAAAAACAAAAGAGAGAGCATATAATATAGCAAAAAATAGTGGGATGGTTGAGGATTGAGAAGCTTTTAAGAGCTAACAGAGGGCGACTAAAAAGCCATAAGGAGAGAAAAGATGAAATATGAAGGTAAGAAAGACAACAATATCAAATATCTGGTAGGTTTTTTCAGATATATAATGATTTAAAGAGAGATGGTATCGGACTGCTGGAAAATGACGCTGGAGAGTTAGTAAAGGGGAAGAAAGAAATGCTGGACAAAATTATTAAGTATTTTGTGTCAGTCTACACTGTGGAAGACACTAGCAGTATGCCAGAAATGTAAAAGTGTCAGGGGGCAGAAGTGAGTGTCATTGCTAAAACCAAGGAGTAGATGCTTGGGAAGCTGAAAAGTCTGAAGGTAGATAAGTCACCTGGACCAGATGTACCATGGTTTGGAAAGAGGTAGCTGAAGAAATTATAGAGGCATCAGTAGAGAATTTGCAAGATTCACTGATTCTGGAGTGGTTCTAGAGGACTGGAAAATTGCAAGTGTCTCTCCATTCTTTAAGAAAGGAAGGAGGCAAAAGGAGGGAAATTATAGGCCAGTTATCCTGAGTTCAGTGGTCGGAAAGATGTTGGAATCAATTATTATGGATGAGATTTCAGGGTACTTTGGAGGCACAAGGTAAGATGGGTCAAAGTCAGCATGGTTTTCTAAAGGGGTCAGTATTGGGACCACTTCTTCTCACGTTATATGTCAATGATTTGGATGAAGGAATTGATGGTTTTGTGGCCAAGTTCGTGGACGATACGAAGATAGGTGGAGGGGCAAGTAGTGTTGAGGAAGCAGGGTGTCTGCAGAAGGACTTGGACAGTTTGGGGGATGGGCAAAGAAGTAGCAGATGAAATATAGTGTAGGAAAGTGCATGGTCTTGCTCTTTGGCAGAAGGAATAAAGGAATGGACTATTTTCTACATGGGAAGAAAATTCAAAAATCAGAGGTGCAGAGTGACTTGGGAGTCCTCATGCAGGATCCCTAAAGGTTAACTTGCAGGTTGAGTTGATTGTACGGAAGGCAAAAACAATGTTAGCATTCATTTCAAGAGGGCTAGAGTAGAAAAGCAAGGATGTTATGATGAGACTTTATAAGGCTTCGACTGACAGCACTTGGAGTATTGTGAAGAGATGTGCTGACATTGGAGAGGGTCCAGAGGAGGTTCACGATAATGATCCCAGGAATGAAAGGTTTAACATATGAGGAGCATTTCTTGGCTCTGTGCCTGTACATGCTGGAGTTTAGATGAATGAGGGTGGTACTCTTTGAAACCCCAAGATAGAATGGATGTGAAGAGGATGTTTCCTATAGTGGGGGAGTCTAAGACTAGAGGGCACAGCCTCAGAACTGAGCGACATTCATTTAAAACAGATGTGAGGAGGATTTTCTTTAGTCAAGTGGTAGTGAATATGTGGAATTCATTGCTACAGAGAGGTGTGCAGGCCAAGTCATTGGGTATATTTAAGATGGAGATTCGTAGGTTCTTGATTAATCAGGGCAACAAAGGTTCTGTGGAGAAGGTAGGAAAATGGGATTGAGAGGGATAATAAATCAGCCATGATGGAATGGCGGAACAGACTCAATGGGCTGAGTGGCCTAATTCTGCTCCTATGTCTTATGGTCTTAATGTACACCTGATCTGTGGTGCTATCATAATCTGGAAATCTACTGACCAACTTATACCCAGTAAATTCTTGTTAAATTAACAGATAAACTGTTGGATTTTCTGGTGGTCTTAATATTGGCCAGGCATTTGAGGAATGTTTCCTCTGTTCAAGGTCGTGCTCAGTGACTTTTATGTCAGTCTGAGAAGACAGATGAACCTTAATTTAACATTTCTCTGAAAATCAGTTTCAATAACAGTGTAGTATTGCTTCTGTACTCCACACAGACATCATTCTGGATTGTGTGTGTTATTCTCCATAGTAGGGCTTGAACTCATAACTTTCTGATAGGAAACTGTCTTGAGCCACTGCTTTTAAGAAAAGCAGACAATAAAGTCCAAATTGGTGCAAGAAGATGATAGAATTGACTTTCTAATGCAGTGTTTAGTCAATAACTCATTGGCAGATGGATAATGTAATCCTTTACCCTTTTCAAAGCATTTTCACAGCAAATTAATCACATAATCATTGACCTTAAACACAGGAGTAGGAGTGGGATAGTGACTTCTTCAAGATTGTCCTTTCACAGCTACTCTCCTACCCCATCATCATTTTCCTACCTTCTAACCCTTCCCTTGTTTCTGCATATTTCCAGAAATCCATTGATCTCTGATGAAATTCAATCAATGATAGAACCATCCCTGCCCCTTGTGATAAAGATTTCCAAAGAATCTGCACACACTGAAGAGAAATTTCCCCTGACATTAAATCTAAGTTACCCGCCTGGTTGTCATCACTTGTTTGAGACTCAAAGCCAGTGGGAAGCATTCTCCCCCTATCTCCCCTGTTGAATACTCTAATGTTTCAATGGGGGTATCTCTCATTCTTCTGAACTGTAAATTCACTAGTGGGTGGCACAGAAGCGTAGTGGTTAGCAGATCGTTTTAAAATGCAAGAGATCAGTGATCGGAGTTCAGCTCCAGCCGCTGTCTCTAAGGAGTTTGTACATTCTCCCCATGACTGCATGGGTTTCCTCCAGGTGCTTCAGTTTCCTCCCACATTCCAAGGACTTGTACGCTAGACTAAAACTATGTGCTATAGTCCCACTAAGCTCCTGCACAACAGTGGTTATATTTCCCTATCCTTGCCTTGAAGTCCTGCAGCAACAAAAGGCAGCATCCCTTTTGTCTTTTTAACTGTCCACTGACCCTGCATGTTAGTTATCAGTTATTGATGTACAAGCTAATTTTCATTGCATTCAGACCCTCGGATACTATATATATAGATATATACACACACACACATACATACACATACACACACATATGCCCATGACAATAAACTTAAACCTGAACTTGAAAGACACCTAGTTCCCTCTAAATACCACATTTCTCAAACTAACATCATGTTTAAAAAAGTATTTTTTCTCTCTCTCTCTAAGTGGATAATGTCACATTTTTCAATCTGGTACTCCATCTACCATTTTGTAGTTGCTCATTCACCTGTCTTGTCATAAAGCCTCTTTGCTCCTTCGTGGCATCTTACTTTCCCATTTAATTTTGTGTTAGAGCTAGAGATATTACATTGTAACCCCTCAAAGAGATGCTGCTATAGATTGTGAACAGATTCTTAAGCCACCTTCTGTTTAAAACCTGCCCTCCTATATTCCTAGTCTTTGATTTTTGTTAGCCTGCTCTCAATCCACATAGCTAGGCATCCGTTAGTCTTGTGAGACCATGGATCTGCACCTGGAAAGTCTTCACTCTCCAGGGCACAGGCCTGGGCAAGGTTGTATGGAAGACCAGCAGTTGACCATGCTGCAAGTCTCCCCTCTCCACGACACCAATGTTGTCCAAGGGAAGGGCATTATGACCCAGACAGCTTGGCACCAGTGTTGTCGCAGAGCAATGTGTGATTAAGTGCCTTGCTCAAGGACACAATACGTTGCCTCGGCTGGGGCTCGAACTCATTACCTTCAGTTCGCTAGTCCAATGCCTTAACCACTTGGTCAGGTGCCCACAATAGTAGAAGATCCTAAACTTCATGTGCGATCTTATTTGAAATGAGGGGCCACTGGGTCCTGATGCTCTTGGAGATGTTATCGAAATTCTGAGGTTATGGACTAGACTGAAGTTCAAACTAACCATAGTTCATATTGGCCTTTTTCAGTTCTATGTTTTTTTTATGTTCTTACCCATTCTTTCTTGTTGCAGGTTGGCGGGCTGGGGGTTTGAGTGATCTGGTAGTTTTTGTGCGAGGGAGGGGTTGGGGGAGTTGGGGTTTGCAAGCTTTTGTTTCTTTTCCTTTTCATGCAGGGCAGGGATTGATATCTTCTTCAACTAGCTATATGGTTTTCTGTATTCCATGGCAATCTGGAGAAGACAAATCTCAGAGTTGTATTCTGCAAACGTATTTTGAATATAAAATAAACCTTTGAAATACACTACATCCACTGGATTCCCTTTCCCTCATCATTTACACTACTGCATGCCCCAGTAGATGAGTAAGGAATATTAATTTTCTTTCATGAATGAATGCTGACTCTACTCAATAATTTTCTAAATGTCTTGATATCACACCCTTTGAGCTGGACTCCAGCATAATATGATGTCTGGCTAAAACGAGATCAAGCTGTATTACAAGGTTTTACTCCAACAGTATTTAGCAAGCTCCATCAATTCATATGCAAAGGTTAACCGTGAATAACATCTCAGTTATTTTTGGATTAAATCTCTCATGCAAATTTACTTCATCATCCACATTATTGAAAATATATACACTTGTACTGAAAATAAGTTTAAAGAGCATAATTGCTGTTGTATAATACAGACACTAGAATGGAAGCACATGGGGACTGGATGCCAATGGTAAAGATGAGGTAGTGGGGGGGCGAGGGAAATAGAAGTTGTTAACATAGTGGAGAGCATGCAAAGTGTCCCAGATATACATGGGAAGGGACTGGACAAGGGGATAAAAGATATAGTTCAATAAGAGGAGACAAGTTCAGATAAAGGGACTCGAAGTGAAATGTCAACTATTTCACTCCACAGGTGCTGTCTGAACCAAAGTTCCTCCATCAGCTATTTATTGCTGTTGTATAGTTACCCCTCCACCACCATCTTTTTTAAAAATCTTGTTTTGTACTCTCCCCCTGGTTTTATTGAAATTACCACTGGAGGTGCTTCAGTGGTAGACATGGGAATTATTCTTCCCATTTTCAGGCCCTGATGGTGTACATGGAAGGGTACTGAAAATCTATGGCAATCAACTGGCAGGAGTGTTCAAGGACAATTTCAAACTCTCACTTCTGTATACTGTTCCCACCTGCTTTAGAAAAGCAGCAATCATACTGGTACCCAACAAGAACAGGGTGAGCAACTTCAATGACTATGGACAGATAGCATTCTCATCTACTGTGAAGTGCTTTGAGTGGTTGGCCATGGCTCAGAAAGAACCTGGACCAGCTTCAATTTGCCTAGAGTCACAGCAGGTCAACAGTGGGTCGATCTAACTGGCTCTTCACTAGGCTGTGGAACATACAGACAACTGCTGTTTATCTCAGCGTTCAACACCACCAAACTCTTACTATTAATCAAGAAGATTTAAAACCCGGGTCTCTGCACCTCCCTGTACAGCTGGATCCTTGGCTTCTTCATCTGGAGACCATAGTCAGTGCAGATTGGTAATAGCACCTCGTCCTCACAGGCACACCGCAAGGATGTGTGCTTAGCCGACTGCTCTACTCTCTCTACAACGATGACTGAGTGGCTAGGCGCAGCTCAAACAACTTGGTGAAACTGACTGATGGCAGGATCTCAGCTGGTGATGAGGAAGCAAACAGGGGTGAGACAGGTCAGCTGGTTGAGTAGTGCGCAAGAACAACCTTGCACTGAACATCAGTTAGACCAAGGAATTTATTGTGAACTTCACGAAGGGGAAGTCGGGAGAATGTATATGAGTCTTCATTCTGGGGTTAGAGAGGAAAGGATAAGCAATTTCAAGTTCTTGGGCATCAACATCTCAGACAATCTACCTTGAGCCCAACACATTGATGCAATCATGCAGGCAGCACACGGCTATATTTCAAGAGGAGTTTGAGAAGATTTTCTCCGTCGCCAAGACTTTTACAAATTTCTGTGGTGGAGACCATCTGCCTGATTGCATTGCCACCAGGTATGCAGCCTCCAATGCACAGGATGAAAAGAGGCTACAGAGGATTGGAGATCCCGTCAACACCATCTCGGCTACTACCCTCCTTACCATCGGGGTCGTACTCAGAAGGTGATGCCTCGGGAAGGCAGCATCTATCATGAAGGGCCGTCACCATCCAAGCCATGCCCTCTTCTCGTTACTACCATTGGGGAGGAGATACAGGAGCCCGAGGACATACACACCCAACGATTCAGGAACAGCTTCTTCCCATTCGCCTTCACATTTCTGAACGGTCCACGAACATGACCTTATTATTCGTCTTTTACACTATTTATTTCATTTTTATGCCTTGCGCTGCGCTACTGCTGCTGCAAAACAACAAATACCACTATCAGCGATAATAAGCTTGATTCTGATTCCTGTACATCAGTTTTTACAATCACCTTTACTATATAGAACAAATAAAACGCCTTTTTAAAAAGGCACTGACTTAAAATATGCAGTGGATTCGATGTATTCCACCCGCACTTTAACTGTTCCAATCAGATGTATAGACAGGGGAAGGTGGACGTAGAGTGTAATGTTCAAACATATTGAAGGATCAAACCATTGACCGCATGTTAATTTAAACCCGAGGGGACAAGCACCCACCCACGCATTGAAAGCTTAGGCGCTCTTCTAAACTAAAAGAGCGGCGCTCATCCAAGATTATTCATAAGCGTTCGAGAATCCGGCAAATAACACTTCAGTAAAGTTTAGCGAGTATAACTTGCAGAAGAGTAACGGTAGGATACGTTTAGCAACAGATACAAGTGTATTTTAGACATGGATGACAGACTGGTTCGAAAGATGCGGAGGATATTTTGGAGCAGGGATTTAGATTGTGACAGTTTAAAATCGCTCAATTTGCCGCAACAACCAGTCAGATAACCAGCAGGACCCGTGCTGCTCAGAAGTCTGATATGGAACACGATGTAATCACTCCACTAAACCATGTTACAAGGCTTTATGCGGCTGCAATCTTTATGTTACAAGGAAATGCACCGGAGAGGTTTCTTGTCCTATGAAATAAATGTCAATCTGATTGTTGTCTTGTGTTACAGCAAGTAATTTTTCTAAACTGATAAATCGATTTCTGACAGCGCACTGTGGGCGAGGAGTGTTATATTTTAACATTAATGCAGGCAAGCTGAAGTTCAAATTTTAAATATAAAAATTATGCACTTGAACTTTGCTTTTTTAAAAAATATAAAAAAAGACCTTGTGTATTTAAGTCAAAAGCTGACCACTTTCTAAACACGCCGTGTAACTGTGAATTGTCTAACACCGCCTTTCATAGACACACACATACAAGCAGACCAGAAAGATCAAATCTGGGCAGTTTAATTACCATTCAGGCCCCAAACCCTGCCTTTGATATGGAAATACAGTACCACATCAGCTCGCCGCAACCTTTCACTTTGAGTTCCCCTCCTACAATCTAAAACATGAATGTTAAATAGGCGCGCCAACACCTGACTGTGAAAGGTAACGAGGATACCTGAACAGACAGCGCGGAGGTACCCACGGTTACACCGAGTGGTCATATAACAGGCGCTTTGTTTCACGCTCTCATGTGTGCACGCGAGAGAGCCCACTTCGGATTGAAACGGATGAAAGCTGTCATGTACAGTTACCCCAGCTATTGTCATCTGCTTATTGCACTGACTCCCAGCTCTGCTTTAATTATTAATTGCACTTGTCAACTATCATTAATCCCTCTTTAGCTCCTCTGTCTCGAAGTAATTAGACAGGATAGCCCCGTTGCACTCAATTGTTTCGAGAGCTCCTAATATAGATTCTGTTGAGGGGGAGGAAAAAGATAAATTAACACTTTATTATAGGGCTGAAACTATTCTCTACCCCACCAACCTACCCCATTTTTACCCGCGACATCCGACTCATCTGGCAAAATAAAACTACCCCCTCCTGAAATCTGTTCAGTAAGCACTAAAGGCTTATTTCTGTTTATTGAACTAAAAAGGTCACCGTTCTCTCTAGATATACAGCCCGTGGTGCTGATAATTTTATGCATAAACAAATGGCAAATTTGTGCCGCATAAATATGTATTAGCAATTATTCTCGTCGGCTGATGCTAGCCGCATGCAAATCCACCGTTCGCAGGCACCGGTCCGCTTTTGTTTTCACTAAAGCAGGAAACAAAGAGCACAATACAACAGTTTAAAGATCAGCTATCAATAGGTGATGCAAATGTACGAGAGATCGTTTGTTAAAAGAAACCTGCTGGCAAATGGATTGTACTCTGGGTGGGGGGAAATCTGGCTTCTTTTTTACCTCTGAGGTTTGAAGTACTCTTGACAAGCTAACAACTAGCCTGGTGCTAAAGCTCACTGCCAAATGGAAAGTTACGGTTACACAGGTTGTGTAAACATCAAGGAAGAATAGTTAACCCCAAAGTGTTTCTGTCCCGAAGGCTAATAAGGATTCATAGGGTCACCTGCTTCATCCCTTTCAACACATCCAGTTTGCTTTGTTGATCACCTTCAGAGGCCCAGAGAGAACACACTGTCTAGCATGGCCTCTTTATATTGTGAAGTTTGCACGGGCACTTTCTTTTGGAAGGCTATCAACGGAATGATAAAAGCGAATCGTGGGAATTCAGCTAATTCTGATTGTTTTTAAACCTGTCGCTACACCCCTTGGATTTGAATGCCAAACTGAAGCAGTAATATACTTTATTCAAGCAACTTGCATATGTCTTAAAACTGATGTCACATCAGTGAAACTGGATTAACACCAAAGACACATTTCTGCCCAAATTCCAAAATCCTAAACGTTTTCCCCCAAAAAATACTAACTATGTTTTGTCCCACAGGTCGCCAAATAGGCTAAAAAGAAACTCAAAAGATCCCTTAAAAATCAAGGAATTGAAATCTGAAGGTCTTTGAATTAATCGTCTTTTCTTTTAAGTAAATATTTTAACCCAAATTTTGGCTCTTGATGCACGTAGCTCTTCAGTATCCGAGTGAGTGGTTAAAATAAACTCGAATATTCAAGTCAGAATCGAATCTCAGTCAGGCTAGATACAGCACGGAAAGCCTTTTTAGTGTTTATTTGATCCAAGTTTGATTCTTTCCCTCAGCAGAACTAATCTTCAATTCGCGATTCTCACAAACGGTAGTTTATTTTTGTATTATTATTTCAAACTTAAGCATCAAGGAAAAGAAAATCTCCCGCGCTCACTGCTTTAGAAGATGCAGACAAACTTTGAGAAGGGTTGAGGTGGGAAACTGTTGGTTGGTGAGGTGGGGGCAATTCATTGGTAAATCAAGAACTGGGACAGGATCGGTGCGATAACTTACAATGAAGACGTTCAACTAGCCCTGGCATCCGTAGCTACCGTCCGTGCAAAGGTTCATTTTTGGGAAGTATATTTTAAACAGGAGTAGCGCGTAAATACACATAAATGAGGTGTAGGACCCAAGTGGAAACGAATAGAAATTCTTTCAGAGCAGGATACAAATATTTTATGGTCAGTCTAAATAGCTCATTGTGCTGAGGAGTTCCTATACTTCTGAATGTTCTATTCTCTCTCCTTCTTCCATATCTACGCACATATCTAATTTAATAAACCGCGTAATTTCAGTTCCTTTCAAATTAAGTGGCTACCACAATAGCCATCTCTTCAAAGTCTTTTCCCGGGCCTCCCTCCTTGCATTCATGCCTGGCTGTCTCGGCGGCCATTAGCTTACTCTTGACAGCTTGACAGGCTAGAATAAGGAAATAACACACGTAAACATTGTTTCCTGATGTATGCATTCATCTCTGCTGACAAACACGGATATTGAGGAGATATTTCACTCCCACTTTCAGCTCTGTAAATTATACCCTGCCCACAGAAGGATGCAACTTTCATGTCTTCAAATAGCCTCAATCATTTCAACTTCCCTTTAACAGCACATCACACCCATCATCCCACTACCTCCTTACATTCGCCGTCAATATCACCCTCCCCCACTTCCACAGCATAGAAAGCTTTTAGACATTTTTGTTGCAGCGAAATACACACACACACACACACACACACACACACGGTGTTTCACTAACATAATGATTCGACGTAATGACATTCATATGTATTGTTACTGATTGATTCAATCTCGGCGTTTAAAGAGGATTTCTTCGCCGCTTGATAATTGTTTTGCAGATTAATCAGCCGAGCGATAATTCTCATCTCTAACCATTCCAAATATTTTAAACATCCGGACTTTCTGTAACTCGGAAAACTATATTTAAGATTGCTCCTGTTTATTTCTGATAAATTCGTTAAAATGATGGGTCGCTTCTCAGCTGCAGGCTGCTTGAGTTGAGTGTTTATGTTTCTTGAAAGTATTAATAGCCAACATGTCACTGTCACTGTCCAGTTTGAAAAGCAAAATCGTTTGCTCCTAAGTATTTCTGGGAATTGAAACAAGTTAATCTGGTGTTTGAGCACTGTTGAGTTAGACTGGTAGAATTACCTTTGTTGCGATTCATGCCAAGCTTCTTTTAACTGCAGTGAAGATCCACATGCTAGTATGTGAAGCGCTTCAAGAATCTCTATGTCTCATTTTAATTGGGTCCAAACTTTTCAGCCTTGGTTTCATATACTGACCACTTCCCTTCACAGTTTCCATGCAATCCTTTTTTCAAAGCTACCTCACCTCTCCTGCACTTGGAACAAGCCATTCTTCACCAGTTGCTGACAGAGCAGAGGGCAATCCCGAGACTCAGAGTGCTGTTCATCTTCGTTGGACATGCCATGCTCCTCAGAGCAGCCATTGGACAAAACTCATTGCTTGAAAGACATATGCTGATATTAATTTCACTTACAACAAATGGAAGGAATAGTCGGTTTGAACATGGTACATAGGACACAGAACACTACAGGCCCTTCGGCCCATGCTGTTGTGCCGATCTTTTACCCTACTCAACATCAATCCCTCCCACGTAACCCTTCATTTTTCTGCCTATCCAAGAGTTTCTTAAATATCCCCAATGTATCTGCCTCTACCACCACCACCTGGCAGGACATTCCACACACACACCACTCTGTGTAAAAAATATTACCTCTGACCTTAAAGTGATGCTCCCTCATACTAGCCATTCCTTCCCTGGGGGAAAAACTTCTCGGTCTGCTCACTCGATGTATGTCACTTATCCTTTGGCCCCCTTGTGTCTGCATTCTGCCGATCAATAAGGTAACAGAGTCAAGCAGCGTGGAAGCCGGCCTGTTGGCCCACTGCAGTTGATGATTGTGACCATGACCATGAATGATCTTTCACTTCAACCCCATTTTCCAATATTAAGCCCCCACCTCTTAACTGCCTTCATGTCCCAAAGTGCATTGGTCTGTCTTGGATATATCAGTGATATAGTAGAGTGATTTTTGGGTTTAGCACATTTACATTTGGCTAATGACTTTGGCCACCAGTCATCACATTCGAGTATGTATTGAGGATTTAATTTGGAGTGCAGCTCTGCACGATGGGTTCCTAAAAACTGCAAATCCGAGATTAGACAATGCCTATTAAAATTCATTTGGATGTCTGTGGTGTGGGTGCGAATTGGGAGCTGTGAAGTTTCAAAGAAGGCATTTTCCATACATTGAAAATATGGAATTGTCCTTTGATGTTTAGTACATAAAACATTGAGCCCCACGTTGGCCAGCCAGACCTTTCATGTCTCCATATGATGCCTTGTGTTTTTGAATAAAAAAGCTGCTTCGTACCTACCAGTACTTTTCTTCAGTGATTTCATTCACACAACAACATTTATGAATAGCAAAATCCAGAGATTCAGATTTTCAAAGAGATTCTTTCTAATCTCAGCCTTCCCTTTTGTATTGAAGATGTGACTCTTGGTTGCAGGATGTCTGGCCATGAAAGCATCAACCCTGCATCTAATGTCTTAACGCCCTTTACAATTTTGTGTGTTTGAATAAGATCACCTCATTTATAATGGACTTGGAAGTCACCAAAAGGAGTCTTATATAAAGGCCACCTCCGGCCATTTCCCAGAGTTATTCTCTATCCATATACCACTCCCAACCACAATCCTGCTCGTTTGAGACAACTCTCTAAATTCAGTCATGAAGCACAGAAGCAATCCCTTAGCTCTCTGTGTCTGTCTAACTATTAATCACCTATTTATACTAATGGTAAGAGCATAAAACAGGAACAGAATTAGGCCATTCAGTGCATTGGGTCTGTCTGCCATTCAGTCATGGCTGAACCCCATTCTCCTGCCTTCTCCCTGTAACCTTTGACATTGTTACTAATCAATAACCTATCAACCTCTGCTCTAAATATACTCAATAACTTAGCCTCCACAGGCATCTGCGATAATGAAGTCCACTGATTCTTTGCATTATAGCTGAAAAAATTCCTCCTCACTTCTGTTTTAAAAGAATGTGCTTGTATTCTGAGGCTGTGCCTACTCTGCCACTGTAGGAACCATCCTCTCCATGTCCACTCTGTCGAGGATAATCCTATTCTAATCCAATTTTATTGTCCCTCCATTCCCCTCAAATCTTCCAGATACCGCCACTCACCTGCACAGTTGGGGTGATTTACAATGGACATCTACCCTACTAACCTGCATGTCTTTGGGATGTGGAAGGAAATTGGAACACACAGTCAGTCCCAGGGAAAACATGCAAACTTCATACAGACAGCACTGGAGGTCAGGAATGAACCAACGTCCCTGTGCTTGCAGGATTATACCTCTCCGAGCTGTGCCACTTTGCCACCCACTTACAACTGCATACCAAAGTGCAGTTCACAAAGATGGCTGTGGATGGACTGAATATCATCTTCCAAAATGAACACACATTTCCCCTAAGTATTCCCGGGTCAGTAACAGTGATTGGAGCTCGAAGGTGAATCGGCAGTCCAGATTGAAGCCCAAAAGTGGATTGGAGCACAGAAGTCGAGGCCCGGTGGCCAGAGTCCTAACTCTGTGAACTCAGCTGGGGTAGTCAGGGGCCCCATGTTTGTGAATCCACGAGCCTGCTGAAGGCTAGAGGTCAAAGGACTGTGTATGTGCATGGGTGGCTGGGTGGCTGGGTGGGAGGGAAGGAGGAATGGGGCTTGGTTCACTGCTGTTGTTTTGTGGCTTGTTGTGTTCTGTGGTGTTCTGCTGAGCGCTGTGGACACACCATGTTGGTACTGGAATGTGTGGCAGCACTTACGGGCTGAACCCAGCACATCCTTGGCTGTGTTGGATGTTAATGCAAAAAACATATTTCTCTTTATGCTTCAAAGTACATGTGATAAATAATAATAATAAATATGAAATAGAATAATAAATAAATTTAGATCTAGATATCTTCTTCTACCCCAGTAATGGTCTGAAAACACATGAAATTCTGCAGGTGCTGGAAATTCAGAGCAACACACGCAAAATGTTGGAGGAACTCAACAGGTCACGCTGTCTGACCTGCTGAGTTTCTCTAGTATTTTGCGTGTGTTATTGGTCTGAAAATACCTCATGCCTGGTGATATATTTATCCACACCATCCCTAGATCCAGCTCTGTATCACCACCTAACTTCAGCTTTACCTCAGCTCAATCACTAAATCCTTTCTCCATTTATTCATTGGTTCCAGACTCCACTAAGATGTGGGAGATAGATGACGTGGATAGCCATATGACTATGTTAAAGCTTTAAGACTATGAGGCCATAAGATATGGGAGCAGAATTAGGCCATTCAGCCCATTAAGGCAGTACCACCATTCAATAATGGCAGATTCTCAACCCCATTCCCCTGTAACTTTTGACACCCTTACTAATCAACTAACTATCTAAGTTGAAAAGTTCAAAGTAAATCTATTATCAAAGTATATTTATATGGCACCTTGTACAACCCTGAGATTTGTTTTCTTGCAAGCATACTTAGTAAATCCAAGGAACGTAATAAAATGAATGAAAGACTGCACTCAACAGGATGGACAAGCAATCAATATGTAAAAGACAACAAACAGAGCAAATACAAAAAAAAGAAGAGAAAACAGAAATAATAATAATAAATATATAAGCAATATATATTGAGAACATGAGATGAAGAGTCCTTGAAAGTGAGTCCATAGGTTGTAGGAGAAGTTCAACCTCAATTTAAAATATACCCAATGACTTGGACTCCACAGCCATTTGGGGAAATAAATTCCATAGATTTTCCACCCTCTGGCTAAAATCTCTGTTTTAAAGAGACATTTGTTTATTATGGGGCTAACATTTCATTTGTTTTCCTTATTACTGACTCAATCTATAAGTTAACCTTTAGGCAATTCTGCACTAGATCCCTTTGCACTCCCAATATCTGAATTACATTCCTACTTAGAAAATAGTCTACGCTTTTATTTCTTCCACATAAGTAGATGACCATACACTTTTCTAAACTGTATCCCATTCTCTCATTCTCCCAGCCTATCTAATTCCTTCTGCCTCAATATTACCTGGTTCTCAACCTATCCTTGTATCATTGCCACAAAGCCATCAATTCCATCAACCAGATCATTAATATATAGCTTGGAAAGTAGTGGACCTAACACCAATTCTGATCCCTGAGGAATGCCACTAGTCACTGGCAGCCAGTCAGAAAAGACCTCCTTTATTCCTACTCTTTGACTCTGTCAGTCATCTCCTATCCTATCTTAGAACAATCTATTTCTGCAGAAAGTCGTCAATCCTTGACACCTTGCTTTCCATTGCTGGGCACGCCACACAAACCTGTAGTTCACAACTTTCTTATCCCTTTGTTTGTATTCTCGTTCTCATATTGCCTCCTCAATTTTCCCCACGGCAACGCTGGTCTCACCCTATCGCTGAAATTCCCTTGACTTACTCATCCCTCTTCCACCTTCCCTTAAGATAAAACCAAAGTTTTCTCTCTTTCCCAGTACCAGTATTTTCTGTGTGATTGATAGTTCCCAGATAAGCAAGGCCTCAGCTTTTGGAATTAATCTTCTTTCATATAAATTCCTTTTTGCTTATCCTTTTTATGTAATCTGCTATGGCTATTTAACCTCACAAATTATAGGCACTGTTCCAGATGACTCCCTTATTAGCATCTCTGAATTTAATCTCTCCATTATTGGTGGCCTTACCTTCTGGGATTTCCAACTCTCCCTCTCTGCCTCTCTTTTCTCCCTAGTAGATTGCACAAGACCCATCTCTGTAATCAATGGTCTTCTGCCCCACATCTCCCTGTATGGCTCAACATTAATTTGTGGAGAACACTTTTGGCATTTTTTCATTGCTTCATTACCGGTGCTTTATAAATGGAGATGGTTGGTAATGTTAGCTGACGAATAAATATTGGCCATAACAACAAATGGAGGACTCCCCTTCTAATCATTTTCAAAATAGTACCATGGTTCCTTTTGCATCTAACTGGCAGGGTGGACATCTCACTCCTCACTCAACATCTCCAAATGTGAAGCTCTCTCATGGAAGTTACTCTGCCACTCCAGCCAATATTTATCCCTCATCATTTCTGTTTATTATCTGCTTATTATTGCTTTGCTGTTCTTAGGAACCTGTTATAAGCGTAGACTGGCTGTCGTTTCTCTAATATCACTAGAGTGAACACCCAAAACTAATTAACTATTTTTGGACCTTCTGAAATTGACCTGGAAAGTGCTACCTAACTACAAATCTCTCTGCTTTCTCCACAGCATATTGAAGTTTCAGCCTGAACTAGATGATTGTGTCTCAGACTCAGGATCTGAACCCCACTTCTCCTCATTCTGTGACGAGACACCGAGCCACAATCTGACTGTTGTTGCTTTCATTTTGACTGCCAGCCTGGGAATGCTCAGAGTACTTCCAACTACCTAGGTGCAGCCTGACCTCAAGATTGCGTAAGCATGATTTCAATTAAACAAATGTAATAATATGAGCTAAAATTATTTTGGCCATGTTTATGACTGACAAATATAAGTGATCCTTCTGAAAAAATTTTGGCTTAGTTAGGATTATTCTAATTTAATTAGATTGCATTCTCCCCAGTTTACATGGCCGTGCATTTAGTCAGGCACTTTACCAATGTACCATATGACTCCTTCCCTTGAACCACTTCCACTCTCTGCTCCTTTATCTCTCACATAAATCCACAGACAAGAAATATGGTCCTATGGTGCTATAATTTAATCCACCATGCAATAGAGTTTTTCAAAAAAAAATCTGAAACCTGACTGCTGATTGTGACTGGGTACTTAGTGTACACATAATGCGTTCTGTAAATGATAGCGCAGTATTCAGTGCATATCATGTCTATTGGTCTTGTACAGAGATATCAATTGAGATATCTGTACTATTGGCATCAGATACTTTTTAAATGCATGTAGGCATTGTGGAGGTACTCACGCACATCGGAGGTACACTCAGTGGCCTCTTGATTATGACCATTTCTCACGCTCTTACTCCCTCCAATCATTTCCTCTGTTTTTTTAAACTTTGAAGCCCTTCCCCACAATTTCCACTCAGAGCATCTGAAAGGATCAATCCTGAGGAGTGGGGAGCAGGATTAATGGAATACTCCCCTGGGAGGCGATATATTGTGGACTGGATGTATTCTACTCCAGAGACTACTAATGTAGGCAGATACTAGTCAGAAGTGGCATCCGTATATAATTCATTGGACTTCGATCCTCTTGGGTATACGGTATATAAAAATATCCCGTGCACTACTCTGCAGAAAAGCCAAGGAATTATCCTCAGTGTCCTGCTCTCTTTATTCCCAACGTCACTGCCTGATAATTTATCTCACTGCCGTGCATGAATTGCCACGTTTCCTACTTCACTTTTGGATATCGGTCAGTCCTGAAAGTAGGCATATAAATGTCTGTTGTTACTTTCTTAGTCTCTATGCCTTCATTATTCGTCATGCTCTAAGCCCCATGGTTTGTTAATTCTGTGTTGGCTTCATCTCAATGCAAATGAATCAAAACCAATCTGCAGTGATCATACACAAGTATGCTGCGAGGAGCTGCATTAAAACTTTCCACGTTGGAACCTCAGTGACAAAGGATCTATTATCACCCCAGTCTGGTCTGTAAGCAAAGTCCAGTTCCAGAGAAAAGGACAATGTGTTAAGCCATGCTCCATCAAGTCTGGACTTGGACCGCTGACTACCAAATGAATTTTAATATTTTTTCATCTACGTTTACTTAATATTGTTTAGGTGAAAACTGAATTAAAGTTTATGGTTTGAAATGTAGGTCATGTGCCTGAAGAAAGTTAATATTACATCTAACAACTGGGATGGCATTGCACTCAATAGATACACGTGGAGGAAATCTGTTCAGCAGGGAACTGTGCTAAATGTGGTGCAGAGAACAAGTGGCAGCTGCGAAAGGAGAGAATAAACAACCAAAAGACCCAGTCACTAACCACAACCACCACTGCACTACATCAGAATATATAGATCCCGGATCGGCCTCTACTTCCACCTGAAGACCCACCAATGGACAACCCCATTGGAGGACATCTTCTTGACTTGAGTGATGCATTACTACTAGGTCGACCAGGTGTGTGCTGCACACATGATAGGTGGACAGTAGTGTAGACAGGTTTACAGTCAAACCAAGATTTGACTAAATGGGGCACAGGGAGGATTTTAGAGATTGAGGCCTTAAGATGTTGGGGCTTGAAACTGCTTCATGATATCAACAGATAAATACCTAACATTTTTGCACAAAATTCTGCTATCTACTACTTCAAGTTTAAAATTGTAAGACCATAGCACCATGAGACACAGGAGCAGAACTAGGCCATTCTTTCAAGGCTGATTTACTATCCCCTTCAACCCCATTACACTGCCCTCTTCCCGTAACCTCTGACACCTTTTCTAATCAAGAACCTATCACCCTCTGCTTTAAATAATTTCAATGACTTGGCTTCCACAGCTGTATGTCACAATGAATTCCGCAGATTCACCTCCCTCTGGCTAAAGAAATTCCCTGTCATCTCTGTTCTTGCTATTAACAGAGAGGACTAGAACATAAAAGCAAAGATGTATTGCTGAGACTTTATAAGGCAATGGTCAGACTGCATTTGAAATATTGTGAGCAATTTTGGACCCTGTATTTAAGGGAAGGTGTGCTGGGCCTGGGGATGGTGCAGTAGAGGCTCACAAGAATAATCTCAGGAGAGAAAAGCTTAACCTATGAGGAGTGTCTGATGTCTCTGCAGCTGTAATCGATGGAATTCAGAACCTTGAGGGGCGATCTTATTGAAAGCTACTCAGTACTGAAAGGCCTGGATAGAGTGGGTATGAAGAGATGTTTCCATTGGTAGGATCTGAGGAACAGGCTCAGCATAAAGGGATGAATTTGAAAACTGATATGAGGAGGAATTTTTTCAAACAGAGGATGGTGAATCTAGGGAATTCATTTCCATAGTGGAGGCCATGACACAGGGCATATCAAAGACAGAGGCTGATAGGTTCTTGATGATAAAGCAGTTATGGGTTACGGGAAAAGACTGGAGAAAGTGGTTGAATGGAAAAAAACAGCTGCGATTGAATGGCGGAGTAGACTAAATGGGTTGAATGGCCTAATTCTGCTCCTATATTTATGGGCTTATGGAGATAACAATGCTACTTACAGTATTTCATATAATTCTGTTCTATGACACTTTCAGTCCCATAGGCCAAAAATATTGGGATTTAGATATCCCATTTTAGTTTAGAGGTTGCATACATTTCTGGAAGAGATATTAAACCAAGACCCCGCCTGCCCTCTCGTGTGGACAGAAAATATCCCATGGTGCTATTTCAAAGAAAAGCAAGAGAGTTTTCCCTGGTGCCTTGGCTAACATTTATCCTTTAATCAGCATCACTAAAACAGATTATCTGGTCATTAATCGTCTAACTGTTTGTGGAACCTTGCTGGGTGTAAATGGGCAATCATGTCTCCTAACAACATAACAATGAGCACACTTAAAGTCTTTCATTGGATGGAAATTCTGAGGCCAGGGAAAGATGCTAAATAAATGCAAGTCTTCCTTTATCTGTCTGGAATGCTTTAAATCTGCAAATTGATGGCTCAAGACAGAAATGAAAGTGGATCCACAACACAGCACGTTCTCTGTCATTTTACTATCTTCTAGGAATAAACAAAGGCCAGCTGTGTTTTTCTTACTCAGTTCGACATCATCTATTTCTTTTGACTAATGGTATAAGTGTATCCATGGTCACTAACAGCTGGCATTGAGTGTGAAATTGTAAACTGGCATGATGGCTACAACACGGAGAATTACTGTTTGCAAAGGGTCAGGTCCCTGGGCAGATCATTAAAACATACAACCTCGTAAGTTTATCAACATCACTAAATTGTTAAACATGACAGTTTTAATGGCCTCAAACAAATGGTTAAATTAAATTATATGAATATTTAATTTGCCGGCTCAATTGCCTTCTTCAATTAACAATGCAAGAAATTAGACATTATGTGAGCTGACAACATTGTAGATTCTACTAAACGTCACTTCATTTACCTCAAGTACTCTGTACCTGGATGCTTTCAGTTTTGTGAACTTTGCACAGTGTGCTTCAGGTACAGTGGGAAAAATGTGTAGTGCAATATGAGTAACTAATACAGAAATATTTGGAACAATACTCATTGATAATTATTCCATTCAGATTTGCTAAAACCTTGCACACAACTTAAGAGTGTATGTGAACAGGTAGCAAAGTTTACTGCCCACTGATTTGCTTGCTGCCTTTTGAATATGCATTAGACCCGTCACCATATTGACAGATACATATTCCTCCATAATGAGAAACATAGAGGAGCTGTGCAGTTATACAACATCGTTCATAACCTGTGAACGCAGCTCAGTCCATCACACTAACAAGCCTCCCCTTCCACTGACTCTATCAACACGTCCCGCTGCCTTGGGAAAGCAGGCAAATTAATCAAGGACCCCTCCCACCCTGTGCATTCTCTCTTCTCCCCATTCCACAGGGCAAAAATACAAAATCTTGGGAGCACATACAATGACTCGAGGACAGCTTCTATCCCACTGCATTCACATTTTTGAAAGGATTTCTTAAATGCCGGAAGCTGAACGTAGGAGCAGAATTAGGCCACTCAGCCCATCAAGTCAACCAAGCCATTCCATCTCGGTGATTTATTATTCCTCTGAACCCCATTATTCTGCCGTCTCCCCGTAACATTTGACATCCTTATCAATCAAGAATCTATCAACCTCTGCTTTAAATATATCCGATGACTTGACCTCCACAGATGCTTGTGGCAATGAATTCCACAGATTCACCACCCTATGGCTAAAGAAATCCCTTTCCATCTCTGTCATAAAGGGATGTTCTTCTATTCTGAGATTGTATGCTCTGGTCTTAGACTCCCCTACTATAGGAAACACCCTTGCCACATCCACTCCATCTAGGCCTTTCAATATTCAAAAGGTTTCAATTAGATCCCTTCTCATTCTTCTAACTCCAGCAATACAGACCAAGAGCCATCAAATGCTCCCCTTGCATTAACTCTTTCATTCCTGGGATCATTCTTGTGGACCCTTTCCAATGCCAGCACATCCTTTTCAGATAGAATGTAGAACATTACAGCACAGAAACAGGCATTCGCTCAGAACATTGAGCTGAACCAGCTAAAAAGCAAAACAAAAACACCTAAACACTGATCCCTCCTGCCTACACCATACCCACATCCCTCCATCTTCCTTACATCCAAACATCTCTTAAAAGCCTCTAATACTTTTGCCTCTATCACGATACCAGACAGAGCATCCCAGACAGCAACAACTTTCTGAGTAAAAATTTACCCCTCACACCCCCCTTGATCCTACCCCCCATACCTTTAATGCATGCCCTCTGGCATTAGATATGGAAAAAGATACCCTCTGTCCACTCTATCTATGCTTCTCATAGTCTTATAAGCCTCTCATAAGCCTCTATCAGATCTCCCCTCAGCTTCCGGCACTCCAGTGAAAACAACCCAAGTCTGTCCAACCTCTCGTAATGGCACATGCCCTCTAAACCAGGCAGCATTCTGGTAAACAACACACACAAAATGCTGGAGGAACTCAGCAGGCCAGGCAGCAGCTATGGAAAAGAGTAAACAGTCGATGTTTTGGGCCAAGACCCTTCATCGGGACTGGATAAAAAGATGAGAAGTTAGAGTAAGAAGGTGGGTTGGGGGGGGAGGAGGCGAGGAAGAAGTGCAAGGTGGTAGGTGAGAGGCGAAACTGGGAGAAGGGGCAGGGTGAAGTAAAGGGTTGGGAAGCTGATAGATGGAATAGGTAAAGGAGAGGGTAGAAGACCATGGAGGAAAAGGTAAGGGAGAGGAGCATAGAAGGAGGTGATGGACAGGTAAGGAGATGAGGTGAGAGAGGGGAATAGGAATGGAAGAGGTGAAGGGGGAGGCAATTACCAGAAGATTGTGAAATCAATGTTCATGCCATTAGACTGGAGGATACCCTGCTAAACCTCTTCTGCACCTTCTCCTAAGTCTCAACGTCCTTTCTACAGCGGGAGTACATAATACTCCAGACGTGGCCTAACCAGAGTTTCATAAAGTTGCAACATAACCTCTTGACTCTTGAACTCAGTGCCTCAACTAATAAAAGTAAGCATCCCATAAGCCTTCTTAACCCCCTTATCAACTTGTGTAGCCACTTTCAAGGAGCTATGAACTTTCTGCTCAGATCTCTCTGCTCAGCAACACTGTTAACAGTGCACTGTCTCTTTGCATTTTCCCGACCAAAGTACAACACCTATATTTATTTGGTTTAAGCTCCATCTGCCATTTCTCTGTCCATATCTGCAACTGATCTATATCATGCTGTATTCTTTGCCAGTCTGCCACACTATCCACAACTCCACCAACCTTGGTATCATCCACAAACTTCTTAACCAACCCATTTACATTTTCATCCAGGACATTTATACACATCACAAAGTGCAGAGGTCCTGGCACAGATTCCTGTGGAACACCATTACTTACAGACCTCCAGCTCAAATAAGTCCCTTCAATAATTACCCTCTGCCTTCTATGCGCAAGCTAGTTCTGAATCCAAACAGCCAATTTGTTACAGACCCCATATATTCTAAATCTTCTGGATTAGCCTCCCACGAGGGACTTTGCCAAACACCTCACTAAAATCCATGCAGACAACATCCACTCCTCCAACCTTCATCAATCTCTCTCATCACCTTGACAAAAAAACAAACTCAAGTTAGTAAGACATGACTTGCCCTGCACAAAACCATGCTGCCTCTCCCTAATTAGGTCATGGGTTTCCAAATGCTCATATGTCTTATCCCTAATAATTTTCTGCAGCCATTTCCCTACAAATGACATTAGACCCACTGGATATAGTTCCCAGGATTTTCCCTTGTTCCTTCTTAAATAGGGGGTACAACAAATGGGCAAAAAAGTGGCAGATGGAATACAGTGTTGGGAAACGTATGATAATGCATTAACCACTCGCCAGTCCTCTGGGACCTCGCTTGTGGCCAGAGAGGACATGAAGATACTGGTTAAGGACCCAGCAATCTTGTCTCTTGCCTCCTTCAATAACCTGGGGTAAATCCCATCAGGCCCTGGAGAGTATCCACTTTAATCCACTAAGGTAGTAATGGGGGATAAAGAAATGGCAGATGACCTTAATGGGTGCTTTGCACCTGTCTTCACTGTGGAAGATACCAGCAGTGTGCCAGAGGTCCAAGGAGCAAGAGTGAGTGTCATTGCTATTACAAAGGAAAAGGTATGAGGCAAACTGAAAAGTTTTAAAGTGGATAAGTCACCTGGACTAGGAGGACTACATCCCAGAGTCCTGACATAGGTTGCTGAAGAGATGCACTGGCCATGATATTTCAAGAATCGTTTGATTCTGGCATGGTCCTGGAGGACTGGATGATTGCAAATCTCACTCCACTCTTTAAGAAGGGAGGAAGGCAAAAGGACCTTATAGCCTAACCTCAGTGGTTGGGAAAGTGTTGGAGTCTATTATTAAGGATGAGTTTTTGAGGTACTTGGAGACTAATGATAAAATAAGTCAAAGTTAGCATGGTTTCTGTAAAGGGAAATCTTGCCTGACAAATCTGTTAGAATTCTTCGAGGAAGTAACAAGCAGGGTGGACAAAGGAGAGACTTTGAATGTCATTTTCTTGGATTTTCAGAAGGCGTTTGATAAGGTGCCGCACATGAGGCTGCTTAACAAGATAAGATCCTATGACATTACAGGAAAAATACTGGCATGGATAGAGGAATAGCTGACAGGCAGGAAGCAGCGAGTGGGAAAAAAGGGGACCTTTTCTGGTTGGTTGGAACACTAGTGGTGTTCCTCCAGGGTCAGTATTGGGACCATTGTTTTTCATATTGTTTGTCAATGGTTTAGATAATGGAATTGATGCCTTTGTGGCAAAGTTTGCGGATAATACGAAGATAGTTGGTGGGGTAGATAGTGCTGAGGAAGCAATACGATTGCAGCAGGACTTAGACTAATTGGAAAAGTGGGCAAAAAAGTGGCAGATGGAATACAGTGCTGGGAAACGTATGATAATGCATTTTGGTAAAAGGAACAATAATGCAGACTATTATCTAAATGGGGAGAAGATTCAGACATCAGAGGTGCAGAGGAACTTAGGAGTCCTCATGCAAGACTCCCAAAAGGTTAATTTACAGGTTGAGTCTGTGGTAAAGAAGGCAAATGCAACATTTGCATTTATTTCAAGGGGAATAGAAAAGGAGAAAAGGCTGAGCCTTTATATGACATTAGTCAGGACGCACTTGGAGTATTGTCATCAGTTTTAGGTCAAACAATGTGCTGTCATTGGAGAGAGTCCAGAGGAGGTGCACGTGGATGATGCTGGGAATGAAGGGGTTAACATATGAGGAGAGTTTGGCAGCTTTGGGCCTGTACTCACTGGAATGTAGGGGGATCTCATTAAAACTGAATGAATGTTGAACGAGCTAGATAGGGTGGATGTGAAAAGGATGTTTCCTGTGGTAGGGGCATCCAGAACCAAAGGGAACAGCCTCCAAATTGAGGGGCAACACTTTAGAACAGAAGTAAGGAGGAATTTTTTTTAGCTAGAGTATAGTAAATCTGTGGAATGCTCTGCCACAGAATGTGGTGGAGGCCAAGTCCGTGGGTTTATTTAAGGCAGAAGTTGATAGTTTTCTGATTGGTCAGGGCTTCAAAAGATATGGCGGGAAGGCAGGTGTATGTTGAGTGGGATCCGGGATCAGTCATGATGGAATGGCGGACCAGACTCGATGGGCTGAATGGCCTACTTCAGCTCCTATGTCTTATGGTCTTAATACTTATTAGGAAGCTCAACATTCCTCCTCTTTGACCTATAGATGTCCTAATGAATTTATACATGCCACACTGATCTCACGGTCCTCCATAGGCTATTCCTTGGTAAATACTGAAGCAAAGTACTCATTAAGTACCTCACTCACATTTTCCGTATCCAAGCAAGTGTTCCCCCTTTATCGTTGAGTGATCCCACCCTCTCCCTAATTATCCTCTTGTTCTTGATGTACGTATAGAATGCCTTGGTCCTATTTGCTAAGGACTTCTCACGGCCCTCCCTGGCTTTTCCTAATTCCCTTCATTAGTCCTTTTCCGGTTTCTTTAAACTGTTCATGTACTTTGTTTCATCCTAACTTTCAAAGCTTTACATACTTCTCCATTTTCTTCTCAACTAAATTCATCACCTCTCTGGACACCCAAGGTTTCCATTCCTGTCCTTCCTTCTAACAGGAACATACCTTTCCTATACTCTGTACAATTGATCTTTAAAAACCCTCCGCGTGTCTGATGTGAACTTGCCAGAGAAAAGGTATTCCCAGTTAACTCTTCTTAATTCCTGCCTAATGCCATCATAATTTGACTACTCCAGTTTAAAGCTCTCGCACAAGGACCATACCTATCCGATGTACAGCTAAATAAGATGCCTAAAACTGGTCACAGTAATCCAAGTGTAGTCTGGCAAATCCCTCAACAGTATTTCCTTTTCTAAACCTACCTAACTGTGACCCTGGTCGTTGGGTATATTTAAAGTACAGTTTGATAGGTTCTTAATTAGTAAGAGTGTCAATGGTTATAGGGAGGAGGCTGGAGAATGTAGATGAGAGAGAAAATAAATCAGCCATGATTGAATTACGGAGCAAACACTGTGGGGTGGATTGGCTAATTCTGCTCCTATGCCTTATGGTCTTATGATCATGATCTCATCTTAGGTTTTGTATCAAGATTTGTCTGACAAAACTCCGGTCAAGCGCAGTTTTCTACATTAATGGGAACCAGTTTAGAAGCGCATATTGTAGATATCTGGAGACCCGGCTATATGCAACCTACCATTGCAAGTAAACCAAGTGTCATTCATTCCCAGGATCTATGAGGCTAAATAGAAGTTTTGCGGTGTTTTTCTCAGATCAAATCATCCAGCTGAAGACATTGCAATTGATAAAGGATGCTGAAGAAACTTGGAAGAGTACAAGAAGCCAGAGATGATTAAACGTAGAAGCCTTGGGGGCTGTAAGGCTGGAAGCAGTAGAACAAATAGCCAGCATTTGAAGGCACATTCCAGCCACAGGGAACTAACAGCTACACTGCCTACAGGTTGAAGGAAGAAACTGCCTCAGCATTCACAGTGTTACCTGCAGCATAGAAGTGAGCTGCTGAGCCTAGAGGCTTTAGTAATGAGAGTGTACAGAAATGTATTACTGAACTCATATAATCCGCACCAGATTTCTTCAGGAATAAAAGCTTGAGTACATCTGGCATCTTTTGATCTTCCTAGTTCATCACCACCAGAAGCTATGTTTCTCTGGGAGTTAGTTAACTTCGATTTCAATGTGATTTAACTGTGTTGCACAATCTGTTTTGAGTAGGCAAGTATAGACACTGTTTAATCCAATCTGGCTGTTCTGGAAGCACATTGAATCAGAAGGTGGTGGGTCCAAGCCCCATCTACTGTACCTACTTGAACATAAATTCTAGGCTGATATAGACTAGGCAGTATAGATGGAGCACTTCATCCTTGGGGATTTTGCCTTTTTGATGGTATTGGTCTTGTTCCTATTCTGAAATACAGTACAGGACGACAGTTCAAAAGCACTACCTAGAGAAATGTAGGGGGGCTTTCCCAAGTTTCCAGGACACAAATCATCCTTCATCACACTTAATAGAGGTTTTCTGAGCATTATCAGGGGAATGTGCTTAGTAGGAAACTGCTAGAGGAACTCAGCAGGTCAGGCAGCATCTGTGCAGAGAAATTGACGTCAACATTTTGGGCTAAGGAATCTTCATTTTCACCCCCCCCCCAAAAAAAAACAAATGCTGCTTGACTTTCTGAGTGCCTCCAGTGGTTTATTTTCAGCTCCCAGTTCCGGCATCAGCAGTGTCTTTTGACTCCATTTCTCTACCATTTATGTATAACGATAAAATATTTTATCTTGATATAAAGATAAAGATTCCCTTAATTTGTCACATATACATAGAAACGTGCAGTGAAACATGTCATTTGTGTTAAATCAAATCAGCAAGGATTGTGCTGGAGGCAGCCTGTGGGCGCTGCCATGCTCCTGATGCCAGCAATGCAAGCCCAAAACTCACCAACCTTGGTGATATATCTTTGGAATGTGGGAGAAAGCCAGAGAATATGGAAGAAATCCATGCAGTCACAAAGAGAATGTATAAACTCCTTCCAAGCAGCGGCGGGAATTGAACCCTGATTGGTGATTGCTGGCACTGTAATAGCATTACACTAACTGCCACGTTACTGTGCCGCCCTTGTGAACTCACTGTGTGTAAATTCCTATGTCACATCAATGACTTCACTTTAAAACTACTTCATTGACTGTAAAATGCTTTGAGGTACTCCGAGACTGAAAGGTGCAATATACTCATGTAAGTCCTATACTTGTACCTTTATTTTCTAAATAAATTCAAGTCTTTTTTATAACTATGACTTTAACTTATCATGATTTATTTCCACACAAACTCACATACAAGTCCTAAATAAATGCAGATGAATACTCTTAGCTTATAACTTATGACACCTTCCATTCACTTCAATTATAACACTGGTTGAGACCTTGGACCAGAGTGTAGGGCAGACATACAACAGCAGCGAGCATTACTCCTCAGACCTGATTCAACCTTTCTTTGTGTGAATGGACAACGGCCAGATTCGTATTCAGCTATTCTGCACCGGTTTTATTTTGAACCAGGAGAGGGGAACTCATTTCACTTGGACAGAGTGAACGCTGAACAATCCCTCCCAGCCACAGACTGAAATTCATCTGTTGCAAAGCTAGTCTTGTTATACACCTCTGGCACTGGATTACATGTTGGTATCATGAAGCGAGGGCAACATGACTAAATGGGAGCGGCCAAATTGTCTTTTCCAGACTAGTTACATTTTAATTTTTCTTCCTGAGTGTTTGCCCTTCCATCTCTTCAGGCCTCCCCCCGGTCTGGATTCTAACCCAGGCTCCAAACAGCTGCTCGGGAAGGCAGTTTGCTCTCTCTCCCGTGGTGTGAGCAGCTTCTCCTCTGCCGCTCTTCCCAATGACACCATCAAGGGAAAGATCACTCCATTGCGAAAGGCCAGTGAAAATACAGGAACTGACGCTGTTTGGCACAGTAAGTTGGTCTGGCATTGTGTCACACTTTACTGATTTGATTTGATGCAAAAACAACACATTTCACTCTATGTTTCGATGTACATATGAAATAAAGCTAATCTTTATCTTTATTATTCTCATGAGTGTTTACAAAAACATTTCAAATGAGTTTCTGGAAAATTTGTGTCAGGACTTTATACTGGATGAGAGAAGGTTAATGCATTTGGTGTAATTTTTATGGTCATTTCCTTCCTTTGTTAACACTTAAAGCACATAAAAAACACAAGCCCCCATACAGATTGAGGCCACAACCCATCAATTAATTCAGCAGATGCTTCACAAAATAGTTTAAATATGGGCAAGATATCAGTTAGAGGCCAAAAAAATGCTTCTGACTGTGGGACAGCCAGAACTAGGGGTTGTCATTGTCATAAGAACAATCGCAAGCTTTCCGAATTCAATCGGTTAACAGGGTGGAAGGTCAGTTCAGTTAGCTGTGGCCATCCTGGACAGTTTCATTGAATTACAAAGAATGAAGAGAAATCAAATGTTCATCCTGCCCTCTACCTGCGTTTAGGCACCTTCTACCCTACTTCATTACATTAGATTATTTTATTCTCATATACAGCAGGGTGCAATAAAGTTCCTTGCTCACATGAAGCCCACAGAGTAAACAGTAATCATGATAATGAATACAATAAATACAGCAATGGGTGACAAACATCAGAGTGGTACAAAGGACAGTAGTGCAAACTAAGGTAGTGTAAAGAGAAATGTTAAACTGACAATAATGGAATAACAGAGAGAGGTAGCATTGAGTCCGAAAACCTTGCAGCACCACCAGGAGAGGGATGTGAAAGAGGTTGTTGGTTCAGGGGTCTGATAGCACTGGGGAGTAAGCTTTTTAAAGGCAGGGTGTGATTTCATTTCAAACCATCAGCAAGTCCCTATTCCATTTGATCTCATGTTTCCTCAGGCTTATGTTCATCGCTCTGTGAGATCCACATTCTCACAGTCTGTACGTAGAGAGGATCCAGATTGGAATTGTTTCTGTGGCTATTCTACAGGGTCACAGAGTAATAGAGCTCCCTAACAGGCTGTATTCTAATCCAGCACTGCTGGAGATCAATCAATAGAATCAAAGTTCAAAGTAAATTTATTATCACATACGTATGTGACACCATCTATTACCTCGAGATTCATTTTCTTGCAGGCATTTAGAGGAAAATGGGAAGAAATACAATAAAATTTATAAAAAATAACAAGAATAAAAATAGTACAAATTTAAAATAATTAAGTGATGCTGAGAACATGAGTTGTAGAGTCCTTGAAAGTGAGTTTGCAGATTGTGGAATTGGTTCAGTGTTGTGAGTGAAATTATCCACACCAGTTCAGGAGCCTGATGATTGAGGGGTAATAACAATTCTTGAACCTGGTGGTGTGGGACCTAAGGCTCCTGTACCTCCTGTCCAATGGTAGTAGCAAGAAGAGAGCATGGCCTGGATGGGGGTCCTTGATGATGGATGCTGCTTTCTTGTGGCAGCGCTCCTTGTAAATGGTGGGAAGTGCTTTACGCCTGATAGACTGGGCTGTATCCATAATGTTTAGTAGACTTTCCCATTCCTGGACACCAATGTTTCCACTATAGGCCATTCAGCCCATCAAATCTGCTCCTCCATTCCATCATGATTGATTGATTTATTATCCCTGTCAACCCCATTCTCCTGCCTTCTCCCCATAATCTTTGATATCCTTACTAATCACGATCATATCAACCTCTGTTTTAAATATACCCAATGACTTGGCCTCCACTGCTACCTGTGGCAATGAATTCACTACCTCCTGGCTAAAGAAATTCCTCCTCATCTCCTTTCTAAATGGTCGTCCCTCTATTCTGAGGCTGTGCCCTCTGGTCCTAGCTCACCCCTCTCCACTATAGGAAACATCCTCTCCATGTCCGCCTTATCTAGGCCTTTTAATATTTATATTTATATATTGGCGAGACCCGACGCAGACTGGAAGACCACTTTGCTGAACATCTACGCTCTGTCCGCTAGAGAAAGCAGGATCTCCCAGTGGCCACACATTTTAATTCCACATCCCAATCCCATTCTGACATGTCTATCCACGGCCTCCTCTACTGTAAAGATGAAGCCACACTCAGGTTGGAGGAACAACACCTTATATTCCGTCTGGGTAGCCTCCAACCTGATGGCATGAACATCGACTTCTCTAACTTCCGCTAAGGTCCCACCTCCCCCTCGTACCCCATCTGTTACTTATTTTTATGCACACATTCTTTCTCTCACTCTCCTTTTTCTCCCTCTGTCCCTCTGAATATACCTCTTGCCCATCCTCTGGGTCCCCCCCCGCCCCCCTTGTCTTTCTTCCTGGACCTCCTGACTCATGATCCTCTCATATCTCCTTTTGCCAATCACCTGTCCAGCTCTTGGCTCCATCCCTCCCCCTCCTGTCTTCTCCTATCATTTTGGATCTCCCCCTCCCCCTCCAACTTTCAAACCCCTTACTCACTCTTCCTTCAGTTAGTCCTGATGAAGGGTCTCGGCCTGAAACGTCGACTGCACCTCTTCCTACAGATGCTGCCTGGCCTGCTGCGTTCACCAGCAACTTTGATGTGTGTTGCTTGAATTTCCAGCATCTGCAGAATTCCTGTTGTTTTCCTTTTAATATTTGGTAGGTTTCAATGAGATCTGCCATCATTCTTCTAATCACCAGTGGGTAAAAGCAAAGAGCCATGAAACGCTCCTCACATGTTAACTCTTTCATTCTCTGAATAATTCTTGTGAACCTCCTCTGGACCCTCTCCAACGCAAGCTTAAATTTTCTTAGATAAGGGGCCCAAAACAGCTCACAATACTACATGTACAGTCTGACCAGTGCCTTATAAAGCCTCAGCATTACATCCTTGCTTTAATATTTCAGTCCTCACAAAATGAATACTAACATTGCAATTGCCTTTCTTACCACCAACTTAACCTGCAAGCTAACCTTCAGGGAATCCTGCACGAGGACACAAAATCCCTTTGCACCTCTGATTTCTGAATTTTCTCCATTTAGAAAATATTCTACACATTTATTTCTTCTACCATGCACTTCCCTATACTATATTCCTTCTGCCCATTCTCCCAAGCTAAGTCCTTCCGCATACTCCCTGCTTCTTCATCTATATCTGCCCCTCCATTACCTTAATATCATCTACAAACTTGGCCATAAAGCCATCACTTCTGTCCTTCAAATCATTGACATATAACATGAGAAGAACTGGTACTAACACCAAACCCTCTGGAACAATACTAGTCACTAGCAGCCAACCTGAAAGAGCCCTCTTTTTTCCTCACTCTTTGCCCCCTACCGGTCAGCTAATCTTCTATACCTGGCTCTCATGCAACCATGATAGTCTCCACTGTGCATCTATAGAAGCTTGTCAATGATTTAGATAGCATGCCGAATCTAGGCAAACTCTTACTAAAGTAAAGGCACTGTAGTGTCCTCTTTGTGATGGTGCTTACGTGTTGGTCAAAATTATACAGAGATACAGTCCCTTCAGCCCACCAGTCTGTACTAGCCATCAACCACCCATTTACACTAGTGCTGTATTAATCCCATCCTTCTATTTTCTCCATATACACTTCAGATCCCTCTAGAATCAACAACTCACCCTCACATTTTGAGTAGTTTACGGTGGCCATTTCACCTGCCTACATCTACATGCTTGGGATGTGGGTGGGAACTGAAGCAACCACGTGAAGCCCATGAAGTCACAGGGAGAACATGCAAACCCCGCACAGACAGCACTAGGGCTCAAGACCAGTCTCAGGATCCTGGCCGTGCGCAGCTGCCCCACATTGCTGCTCATAGATTTAAAGCAACGAGAAGCCATCTCAGAGAAAATAAAATCTAAAGTGAGAGGTGAAAGATTGAAAAGGGACCTGATGGTTAACTTCATCACCCAAAGGGTGGTGATACATGGAACAAGCTGTCAGAGGAAGGAAGCACAGGAGATGCAGGTGCTGGAAATTTGGAGCAACACATACAAAATGCTGAAGGAACTCAGCAGGTCAGGCAGTTTCAGTGGAGAGGAGTATATGGTTGACTATTTATTGCTCTCCATAGATGCTGCCTGACATGCTGAGTTCCTCCAGTATTTTGTGCAAGTCAGAGGAAGTGATACAATCGGGGAAAAAAAGACATTTGGAAAGGTATAGAGAGCTATAGCCCAAACACAGGCAAATAGGACTAGCTTAGATGTACATCTTGTTTGGCATAGACGAGATGTTTCCATGTATGACTCTATGATTATTTAGCAAATATTATATCCTAGTTCTGGATGGCCCACATGCTGAGACATTTCTCTTTTGCTCCTATGGGGATGCTGGAAGTACCTAGCAGGTCGGGCAGCATCTATGGAGGGAAATAAGCAGTCGACCTTTCAGGTGAGGTCTTTCATCAGGATTGGAAAGGGTAAAAAACCTGAACAATGCAGATGAAGACATTAATCCTTTTTGGGCAAAACATAAGGCCAAAAGGTACCAAGTTTACAGGGTTTTGTTCTATGCCCCAGGGATGTTTAAAGCATAACTAACTGCACACTTCCTGGGCACCTCTGTTACGTGCTTGTTACAAGTAGGACTTCTGTATGTTGGAACACCTTCCTATCCCTAGGGAACTCTCCTAAGTTGGCCCTTGCTGTTTCAACTGTGATGAATAGATCTAGCTAGCAAGCCATCACTGATAAGCTAAGTCAAAAGGTGATTTAATAGAATGGGAGTAAGTACACTGCCATAATGACAGCACTACCATAGGTCTGTTCTTTTCTTGCTCTGCCTTCTTATTGTCCCCCACCCTCATCACTCCATGACTGTCCTTCCTTCTTCAACCAAGAGTAGTGCTAACAAGAAAGCAGGCCTGAAACCAACCCTTTCAAAATGGACAGACAGAAGTAAGGTCAGACACACAACTTAAAAGTGAGCCCCAGGTCTTCTGGCTCACATTACATACATACATCCATATATTTTGTCTCATATACGTTAATTAGGTGCCTGAGAACAGGTCGTAAACACACTCTGCTCCCTTTACTTTAAAGTCACTGATTTAATTGGTGAAGAGTTCTGCTTCTAAACCTCCTTTAGGGTAGTCCTAATGCTTCATAACATGAATATGATTCAGCCCTCACTATGTCTGCCGCATATGCAAAAACACTCATCTATTCAACAGTGGCATGATGTGCACATGTACCAAGATTAATCCTCTCAGTAACAATGTTTTGCTGTAGTAAAATATATTACAGATGTTGCTTCACTAGGCTGTTGATAAGAAAAGGAGATCACATGAGCACTTTTGCCTGTGTGGAGGCTGTGCTAAATAAATTGCATAAGATTGTAGAGTTTGTTTTACTGTTTTATAAACTATTCATAGTTATCATATGCAACACACACAAATGCTGGAGGAACTCAGCAAGTCAGGCAGCATGTATAGAAATGGAAAAGCAGTCTACGTTTTGGGCCGAGACTCTTCAACAGGACTGATAATTATCTTTTTTTCCAAAAGTATGGGTGCTGTAATTGATCTTTTAAAACCTTAAATTTCAGAAGTTGTAGCATCACTCTAGACGTGAACAGCACAGAACAATGCACAGAACTGCAAATTCTCAGAAAGACCAAACCAATGAGTTACACTATTCCTCACTTCTTTTCCCATAGCCCTGCAGTACAGTCTTTGTTAAACATACATCCAGTTCTTTTTTAAAAGTTACTATTGAATCTTCTTTCACCATCCTTTCAGGCAGCACATTCTGGACCATAATAACCCACGGCAAAAAAAAAATTCTACTCATTCCGCCGCTCGAGTTGTTTTGTGTCATCTGTTGCTGTGTTGAATGTATAAGCAAAGTATAAATTGGCCTGTCATCAGCATTATAGTGAAAAGTGTAAAAGCCCGTCTGAAGAAGAGTATTAATGTGTCAAATAACAAAGAATCATGAAAGTCAACTTTGTTACTGGAGGCTAGAGAGAGCTTCATCTATCACAGACAAGCTGCCATCTGCAACACACAATATTGATTCCATAAGACATAAAAGAGGGTCTTAAAAGCCAATACTCTGTGTTATTTACGACTTGGAAAGTGTTTGATGTAAACATGAAACTGCAGTCGGACATAAATTATTTACTGATGCATACATTTCAGACCAATGTTAATTGATGAGCAAGTCAGGACAGGGTTTGACTGAGAGGACTTGTTACTTGGCCAGTTTCCTCAGGTAATGATACAGAAAAGGCTTGGAATGGGCCCAGTCTTTTCACTAGAGAGGCTGATGAGGTTCACCAGGGGGATTAACCACAAATCTTGGATGCTTGATGAAACAGTGTATTGGTTAGTACACCTTCTGTCTCTGCTGACATTTACCTTCAGTGGCCCTTTTATTAGGTACAAGAGTGGAGCCCAGTGTGGTATTCAGCTGCTGTAACCCATCCACTTCAAAGTTCGACGGGCTGAGCATTCAGAGATGCTGTTCTGTGCACTACTGTTGTAATGTGCAATTATTTGAACTACTGTCGCCTTCCTTTCAGCTTGATCCAGACTGGCCATTCTCCTTTGATCTCTCTCATTAACAAGGCATTTTTGCCCACAGAACTACTGCTCACTGGATGTTTTTTTGTTTTTCGCACTATGGTCCGTAAACTTAGAGACTGCTGTGTGTGAAAATCCCAGGAGATCCACAGTTTCTGAGATACCCATCTGGAAACAACAATCATCCCATGGCCAAAGTCACTTAGATCATATTTCTTCCCCATTCTGATGTTTGGTCTGAACAACATCTGAACCTCTTAAAAAAAAGTCTGCCTGCTTTTATGCTTTGAGTTGCTGACACATAATTGGCTGATTAGATATTTGCATTAACAAGCAGGTTTACAAGTGTACCTAATAAAGTGGCCACTGTGTAGGCAGATAGGTCAGCAGACGACTTTGCTCCGTTGACAACAGATGGATACTTTTGCTGCATAGTGGCTATATGGCGGATGTGTAAGTGTGCTTGAACAAGGGGCATAGGTCATTACCACATCCATCTAGCACACTCAGCCGCAGCGGATGCAATGAAATGGTTGAATACCAGGGATAGTAGGGACCAAAGAAGCTGTCCAAGATACATCATTCCATCATTCCTTTGCTAAATTCAACCTTGCATTTTGCACAGTGTGCCAGATTCAGCTATCCTTCTTATTAAGACCTCTCCCCGCCATTATTGCCTCATTGTCCAGAGCCATTCCTCTCCATCAGATTTCTGAAAGGGCAATGAATTAGTTTTGTTCTCTTTTTGCACTACTATATTTCTTCTTGTAACTTATAATACATTTTATGTATTGCACTGCCCTGCTGCTGCAAATCAATGAATTTCCTGACATATGTACGTCAGCGATAACAAACCTGATTCTGATTCAGATGAAATGGGACAGCTCTGCAAAGTTTCCACTTCGTCCGTAGTTGCGGCAAAGCCAAGATTCACAAGCTGGAGAGAACGCTGCTCTCCAAGCCATTTGGTCATAGCCTTGAGGAGATGGAGGTGTGAGGGATTTGTCAGGAACTGCCATTTGGAGGACCTATATATCTCTGCAGCTTCAGAAGACCCATAGCATCTCATAGGGTCATAACATGATAGAGCACTGAAATGACTTCTTGTCCGGGCCAGACAAGGTGCCTACCTGAGCTGGTCCTATATGCCTGCATTAGGCTTTCATCTCTCAAAACATTTCCTGTACATGTTGTTACTGTATCTGCATCTACTACTCCCTCTGTCAGCTGGTTCCACATACCCACCACCATCTGTGTGAAAAAGCTGACCATCAGGTCCTCTTTAAATGGTTCCCTTCTCACCTCAAATTTCTGTCCTCTAATCTTAGCCTCCACAATCCTAGGTAAAAGACTGAGACCATCCACCTTATCAATGTCCCTTATACCCCATAAAGTCTCTTCTTGGCCTCCTAAGCTCCAATAGAAACAGTCCTGGCCTCTCCAGACTCTCACGATGCCCAGCTTTCACTGACTAGATACGTTCTTAATCTATTTCACCTTCAGAACAGATTAAAGGAGGTTCTAGTGATACATTCAAGGTTGCGAAGGATTGGAAGATTAGAAAAAATGCCTTTAATATGAAAAGTCTCTAAGGAAATTAGTAGCAGGCTAAATAAAGGGGAATCAGTAGATATAATGTATTTGGATATCTAAAAGACACTTAGCAAGGAGCCATGTAAAAGGCTGCTGTAGAAGACAAGGGCTCAAAGAGGAGGGGTTTCTATATTAATCTGGATAGAGGTTTGGTGAGCAAAGAAGAAAAAAATCAGGCAAACAACCCATTTTCAAGTTGGCCATCTCTATCTGGTTATGTACCTCAGGGTTAGACAGAGAACCTCAGGGGTTATTACTGGGGCATCAGGATTAGAATGGTATTATCAGAGTTGGCATGCATCATTAGAATAGGGCCTCAGGGTTAGAGCTGGGGTCAGAGTTATAACAGTGGCCCGAAGGTTAGGAGTGGGGACTCAGGGTTAGTACAGTGGTCTCAGGGTAAACACAGGGGACCTGAGATTAGAACTGGGGGCTCAGGGTGAGAACTGGGGCCTCAGGGGTCTGTTGTACCACCTCCTCATTTTAGTACTGGAACCTGAGGGTTGGTACTGGAAGATTCAATGTTGGAATTGGGGCCTAATTTATTTAAAATTTCTAACAATGACTAAGATGAAAGGAGTAAGTGCAGCCCTTCCAAGTTTGCTAATGATTAAAAAGAGATCATGGAAAAGTTATTTCAAAAGGGGAAGCCATTCAGTCCATTGAAACAACACACACAAAATATTGGAGGAACTCAGCAGGTCAGGCAGCATCTATGGGAAAAAGTACAGTTGATGTTTCGGGCCAAGACCCTTCGGCAGAACTGGAGAAAAAAAGGATGAGGAGTAGATTTAAAAGGTGGGGGAGGGGAGAGAAATGTGGAGGAATGAAATAAAGAGCTGGGAAGTTGTTTGGTGAAAGAGATACAGGGTTGAGAAAGGGGAATCTAATGGGAAAAGACAACATGCCATGGAAGAAAGAAAAGGGAGAGGAGCACCAGACAGAGGTGATGGGCAAGCAAGGAGATAAGGTGAGAGAGGGAAAAGGAGAAGGGGAATGGTGAAGGAGGGGTTGGGGGGACATTACCGGAAGTTCGAGAAATTGATGTTCATACCATCAGACAAAATATGAGGTGTTGTTCCTCTAACCTGAACATGACCTCATCGGGCCAGTAGAGGAGGCCATAGATTGACATATCAGAATGGGAATGGGAAGTGGAATTAAAGTGAGTGGCCACTGGGAGATCCTGCTTCTTCTGGTGGATAGAGTGCAATGCTCAACAAAATGGTCTCCCAATTTATGCTGGGTCTCACCGATATACAGGAAGCCACACCAGGAGTACTGGACACAGTATATAATCCCCATCACCTGGAAGGACTGTTTGGGGCCCTGAATGGTAATGAGGGAGGAGGTGTAGGGGCAGGTGTAGCACTTGTTCTGCTTTCAAGGATGAGTGCTGGGGGGATGAATGGACAAGGGAGTGGCATAGGGACCAATCCCTGCAGAAAGCAGAACGTGGGTGGAAGGAAAGATGCGCTTGGTGATGGGATCCCATTGGAGGTGGCGGAAGTTTCAGAGAATTATGTGCCGGACGCGAAGGCTGGTGGGGTGGTAGGTGAGGGCAAGAGGAACCCTATCCCTGGTAGAGTGGTGGGAGGATGGGTTAAGAGCAGACATGCGTGAAATGTAAGAGATGTGGTTGAGGGCAGTGTTGATGGTGGAGAAATGGAAGCCCCTTTCTTTGAAAAAGGAGGACATCTTCGTTCTAGAATGAAATGCAGCAGAGATGGAGGAATTGAGAGAAGGGGATGGGGTTTTTACAAGTAACAGGGTGGGAAGAGGTCTAGTCCAGGTAGCTGTGAGAGTCTGTGGGTTTATAATAGACATCAGTTGATAAGTTATCTCCAGAGATAGAGACAGTGAGATTGAGAAAGGGGAGGGAGGTGTTGGAAATGGACCAGGTAAATTTGAGGGTATGGTGAAAGTTGGAGTGAAAACTGGCAAACATGTGCCAGCTCTCTGGCCTTATCCCACTTTACATTACTGAGACCATTACCTTGTAGATCATGTGTCCTCAAGTATAAATCCATCTACACCTCCAATGCGTTGGGTGTTTCTGCCTCAACCAACCTCTCAGGCCCCCACAACCCTCCAATTGAAAGGAGGGCGGAGGGGGGTTGAAACTTCCTCCACAGTCTCCTAAACATCAAGAACCAGGCTACAAAAGCCCCAGTTTCCCTACATTGCTAGGAGGACCAACAGAGGACCCACTGGTGGAGGGGCAGTACCAACAGGGAGAAACCTCATCACCAAAAATGCTCTTAATACTGAAAAACTGAGAAATAATAACTCCATTGGCACCTTGGTTGGTATGGATGAGATGGGCTGAAGGGCCTGTTTCCATGCCTTTGGACTCTAAATGTCTATCAACAATTACATTATCAAGGTATTAAAACAACTGAGCCTTGTTACAAATCACCTGAGGTTTGTTACAATGATCTGACAGTACCAAACAAGTTTACCTGTAGGCTCCTAATCCCTTGAAACAATGCTTCAACCCTTGTTCTACCTCTTAAGTGCTTTACGTACCATGGTTACTCTGTCATGTGCAAGGCCCAAAGCGCCAACATTTTCTAATTAAGTTATCCAATGGCAGGACAGTAGGTGGACTTGAGTGCTATTATCCATTTGATCAAAACAAGAAACCTAACTTATTTTCGTTACAATAACTCTAATTTGAAAGCTTGCTGTTGACAACAGCAGCATTTTTCAAGAAGCATATGGTTTACTTCACAAACACTCCCCAGTCCATCTCTTTAACATTTTTTACAATCCTGATGGCAGCAATGAAGCTTAATCAATGCCATTTAACCGACACTTGGGTGTAAATCAAGTTAAATTGAGGCCAGTGTAAATCTAAAGGGAAGGAAGCTGCTGAGTTAAGTGCTGGACGTTCTCGTGACCCTGGAGATCTCTGTGACTGATGTGCACAGTGAACTTTGCAAAAAGAATTCTGTTAAATTCATCCTCAATTATGATTTCACTTCAACTGGGTAGTAATGTACTAGCATCAGAAAGGAGGTACAGGAGCCTTAGGTCCCATACCACCAGGTTCAGGAAGAGTTATTATCCTTCAACTATCCGACTCCTGAACCAGTGAGGATAACTTCACTCACCACAACACTGAACTGATCATCGAACACGTCCTACAGACTCACTTTCTCTACAACTCATGTTCTCAGCATTTATTTATTTATGTTTGGTATTCGCACAGTCTGTTTCCTTTTGCACATTGGTTGCCTGTCAGTCTTCAATCTTTGTGTGTAGTTTTTCATTGACTCTATCATTTTTTTTCTACTGTGAATGCATGTAAGAAAATGATTCTCAGGATACTTTGAACTTTGAATAGGCAATCCTTGGATACTCTAGTTCATCGTTTTGTGTCTGAGTGGCAGATAGTTAGTATGGGCCTGGAATCACACACAGACCAGACCTGAGGAGGACTGCAGGCTTTCTTCTCTACATTACTGAACCATTTTCTTTACAGTAATGTGACAGCCTATCGTCACTCTTACCAGCATTTTCCAGCTGGCATATATCCAGACCAATGGATAACATATCCAGCACCATAATCACTGCAAAACCATATCACAAACTAGGGATTTTAAGTTGTATGTAATGTACACACGTTAACTTAAAGTCAAATTATCCAGTCACTCAAATTGGATAATTTTAATAAAACAGCTCAGCAGGTGGTTTTTTTTGTACAATTTCAATTCAAATTAAGAGATAATTCAAGTTAAAAAATTTTGCATTAAGGAAAGTAGATTGTGCAGAGAGCTGATTTAATATTTCACAGGAATATTGGAAGTTTGAAATTATACATCTTATACATCAGTGAAAATAGTCATGAATGGAACATAACAGTCTTGGTTGAGTGGGCCAGATATTCTGGCTTCCAGGTCAAAAGGTCACAGCATTTATCCTAACACAAGTTCGTACTCTACAACATGGCCATTTCGGTGGCGGGGGTGGTGGTGGGGAATCACCAAAGACATGCTACTCTCTTGGAGAAGCTGTTTTCTGTCATATGCCTCATTTACCTTTTCAGGAGGGCATATCTTCATCACTGAAGAGCAGACCATCTCCTCCAGCATTTAACATTCGTGGCTCAAGGAAGCCCACTGAAAATAAGTCATCGGCTTACTAACTGGTGGCTGTTTGTTGCATCTTGCTAGCCTTGAATTAGCTGATAGATTTTCCTCCATCAAAACACTGGTAACTCTGAAAGATACTGAATTAGCTGTAAAGCCCTTGCCTATCCTGAGGTAGCAAAAAGGGCCATATAATTACGAGTTCATAAATTCATGGAGTCATAGAGCACAATGGATCAGAAACATGCTCTTCTGCCCATCCAGTCAGTGCCAAATTGTTATTCTGCCATCGACCCATTCATAGACCATAGACCTCCGTACCCTTCTCGTCCATGTACCTATCCAAATTTCTGTTAAATGTTGAAATCAAACCTGCATCTACCACGTCCACTGGCAGCTCATCCACACTATCACCACCCTCTGAGTGAAGATGTTTCTCCTCGGGTTCCCCTTAAGTATTTTGCCTTTTACTCTACACCTATGATCTTTCGTTCCAGTCTTACCCAACCTCAGTGGAAAAAGTCTGTTCGCATGTTCCTTATCTGTACCCCTCATAATTTTGTAAACCTCTATCAAATCTCCCCTCATTCTCCTACGCTCCAGAGAATAAAGTCCGAACCAATTCACCCTTTCTCTCTAGCTCTGATTCTCAAAACCTGGCCCCATCCTTGTAAGTTTTCTCAGTACTCTTTCAATCTTATTGCTATTGTTCCTGTCCATTCCTTCTCCTCTACAGTGGTTTGAACCCTGTAAGTACAGTACCTCAGGGCATGACTGGAACACCCTTGACCTTCAAGGTGCTTTTTCAAACCAGACTCATTGACTCAAGCTTTCTGGACCACTAAATAATTTATCCTTCCTTGGCTCAATGTCTGGTTGTACTTCTGCAAAGCACCAAGACTTTTTTTTTCTCTCTGTGTTACTCCATAAATGCAAGAAGTTGCTGTTAGTATTGATCATCTGAGTGCAAACAGGGCAACTTTAAAAAAATCATAGATTTCATGCCCACACTTTAAGAAGCCTCCAATCTCATAGATGTTTCAGTGTTGATGGTATAACTGAGACAGATGGGAGCTGTTTCAAGAATCAATGTGTGTAAGGTATAATCCCATTTCAATTTACACCAGGGCAGTGGAATACATAAAGGTAAAGTGTATGAAAACAAACTCTGAATATGTAATGTTTTTGCACCTTCCAAATTGCACAGTCATTTTCTAACGTAGAGCATCTGTTGAAATAATTGACTAAAAATTTCTAGCGTTGACTCATAGGAAACAGAGATAGAGAACTCAGGACATATACGATGGTTTATGTCTTAAAGAGGGAGAAGCAACATGCATATTACTCACTGTTTACAGCATACTTTCAGAAAGAATGCAATGTCACTACACATAACAATCAGAGGTAACTTTATCCCAGGATTGCTTTTGATACATTTTTAATGGAGTCATCTATTATTTTAGTGGGGAGTTAAATCAAATATGAGCAAATGGAGTTGAAATACTGACCATCCATGAGCAACTTGAATGATGAAACAAGCTCAAAGGGTTACATGGCCTAGTCCTGTTCTTACGAGAAAATGCGTGATAGATAAGGGGAACTGAAATCAAGGATCTGAACAGATGATCTAACTTTAGAATGGAGTCAAACTGGAGTTAAAAGTGATAGCAGCATTTTGTAAAAGTGATGTATATATAACAGCATTGTATCTGCTGTTATATAATCAGCATTATATGTTGAATTGAAAAGAATTTCTTAACTGAAGCAGTATAGTGTTGCTAATACTGTACACACACTGTACCCTCACATGTCATGAAGAGGAGCTATCATTAACATCAGAGGTGGAACAGATAGCTATGATTCTGCTACGGCCACAGTACAAAAGAAACATCCACCATCATCTCAAAGTCCAAAGTTCGAAGTAAATTTATAATCAATACATGCCACAATATACTATGCTGAGATTCATTTTCTTGCAGGCATTCGCAATAGAACAAAGAAATACAATAGAATCAATAACACAAAATACTCTGTAGATGCTGGGGTCAAAGCAACATTTACAACACGCTGGAGGAACTCAGCAGGTCGGGCAGCATCCGTGAAAATGATGAGTCGACGTTTCGGGCCGGAACCCTTCGTCAGGACTGTAGAGGGAAGGGGCAGAGGTCCTATAAAGAACCATGAGGGAGGTGATAAGCAGCTGGGGGGCAGAACCATGAGGGAACTGCCTATCACCTCCCTCATGGTTCTGCCTCCTTCTACTACCCATTGTGTTTTCCCCTATTCCTTCTTCACCTTTCCTGCCTATCACCTCCCTGCTTCCCCTCCCCCACCCCTTTATCTTTCCCCTTACTGGTTTTTCACCTGGAACCTACCAGCCTTCTCCTTCCCACCCTCCCCCTACCTTCTTTATAGGGCCTCTGCCCCTTCCCTCTACAGTCCTGGTGAAGGGTTCCGACCCGAAACGTCAACTCATCGTTTCCACGGATGCTGCCCGACCTGCTGAGTTCCTCCAGCGTGTTGTGAGTGTTGCAATAGAATCAATGTAAGGTTACAGAGAAAGACGGACAAACAACCAATGTGCAAAAGAAGGCAAATCGTGCAAATACGAAAGAAATAATACTGAGAATGTGAGTTGTAGTGGAATTTGCTCAGAGTTGTGGAGAGTGAAGTTATCCACACCAGTTCAGGAGCCTGATGGGTGCAGGGTAATAAATGTTCCTGAATTTGGTGGTGTGGGACCTAAGGCTCCTGTAGCTCCTTCTCCTTCCTGATGGCAGCAGCAAGAAGCGACAGGTTTGATACCCTGCATTGAATATTATTTTGCTACAATGTTTGGGATCCATATCTGGAGTTCATCACATCAGGAGCATCTCAGGAATGGTTATGGGTGAAGCTAGGGAAGTGCAAAAAAGTTTAAATTTGACTGCCCTTGAAGGGGCATGCTAAGAACGGAGGTGTTTGTGCATACCACATGTTGTTACTATGCCTAATGATAAACGGACATGCCAGTACATCTTTGAACTCCCCCCCCCCCCCCCACAATGCGAAGGATCATCTCAATAATTAAGGGTCACAGTCACTCTCAGTGTGGCTAATTGGCAGCACCCCCATATCCAAGGCAGAAAATGATACCCGTGGTTCCTCTTCGAAGCCAGATTGCAATAATGCAGGAGTACAGTGGCAAGGGTGTCCTCGTATCAAGTGAAGGCCCTTCCAGTTAGACATAGGAATCTAATGGCACCATTCAGGGAAGGTCAGAGATCTTGGTATTTTTGACATGTTCATGCTTTAAATGCTAGCATATTTTCATCTTTCCTTACAACATAGAAGGACAACATTTCAGCCAAATTACAGACAGGTCTCTACCAAATTACAAACAAATCCCACTCCCCCACAAAGTTTTCCTGTAACCTATTGTCTCCTCATCCCCCTTCCCCTAGTTGACTGGCCTCTTTAACCAGAAATGTTAAAGTGGACAGTTAACCTGTTTGGTTTATACGAGGAAAACAGAGCACCGAGAGAAACATCTACACTGTAACAAGGAGAATGTGTCAACTCCACACCAGCTGTGCCAGAAGTCAGCACTGAGCTATTTTTCTGGAGATGCGAGACTACGGCCCTTGCAGCTGCATCACCATGCCATCCAAGTGCCCACCGGAGCAGGCACGGGTCACTTAGCTTTTTGACCTCATCGTATCAGGTCCTGATAGATTTCTATCTTAACTCCATCTTAGTCTAACCCCTGGGCCTGTATGCTGAGCCTATTGCTGTACACTCTGCTCACACATAACTACATGGCCAAACACCCAAGCAATCACATCCTCAAGTTTGCCAATGACACAGCAGATGGGGCTCATCATGAGATGGCCTACAGACAGGAGGCAGATGAGCTTGAAGCCTGGTGCCAGGCAAGTAACCTCTTCCTTAATGTCAACAAGACAAAGGAGAAGGTGTTCAGGAGAACTTGTGCCACTCAACCCCAGTTTACATCAGCGACACAGCAGTGGAAACTGCAAGTAGTTTCAAACTCCTGGGTGTGCAGATCACAAACACTCATGTTCCAGAACATTGCCTACACAGTCAAGAAAGGTCATCAATGCCTCCACTTTCTAAGGAGGCTGAAGAGAGCTGGACTTTGCATGTTCATACCCCGGTCATTCTACAAATGTGCATTAGGGAGCGTGTGCTAACAAGCTGCATCACAGCTTGGTACGGAAACTGCACTGTGGCGGGCAGGAAGGCTGTACAACGGGTAGTCAAAACTGCTCAACACATCATTGGCACCAGCCTACCCACTGGGCAAAGGGTCGGTAACATCATGAAGGATCCCATCCACCCTGCTCATCGACCATTTGTCCCACTCCCAGCAGGGCGAGGCTACGTATCATCCATGCCAGGACCACCAGATTCAAAAACAGTTACCTTCCCCGAGCAGTACAGCTGATCAACACCTCCACCCACTAACTTCACCATGAGTTCATTATTTCCCGTCACAGCCTAGTGTCACATTATGGACATACAATGAATCAATGTGTATAATCTAACTTACGCATTTATATTAATCGTACTTTTTAATTTTTATTGCGTTTTTTACCTTTTATGTTTTTTTGTGCTGCATCAGATCTAGAGTAATAATTATGTTGTCCTCCATTACACTTGTGTACAGGAAATGACATTACACAGTCTTGAATCTTGAATCCTGATACCCTTGCCTGACAAATCTGTATCTACCATCTGGTCATTTATTTTGTTAGTACGAGTGGGAGTGTGCTCTGAGCATATTTATAGCCATGTTTCCCACAGAACAATATTGACCAGGCTTCATCAGTAGTATCTCAACATTAAAGTGTGAAATAGGCACTGTATGGGTGACCTTCTTCCTCCTTCTCTTTGGAGGTCAGTGGAAATTGCATTCACCCGTCTCCATTGTGATCACACAGTATTCATGTTTCCAGAATTCTCATATGGCATTTAGGATAAAGTAGTAAATTGAATTCAACATTGGCTTTGTGGGAGAAGCCAGATAGCGGTAGTAGCTGGTTGCCTCTCTGACTGGAGGCCTGAGACTAGCGGGGTGCCACAGGGATCGGTGTGCAGGGCTCTGTCGTTGTTTGGTATCTACATTACCGATCCGGATGATAATGTGGTAAACTAGACCAGCAATTTTGGAAATGACACTAAGGCAGTGAGGAAGGTTATCAAGTTTGGCAACAGAGCTAGATCAGGTGGAAAATGGATGGATTTTAATACTGACAAGTGTGAGGTGCTGCACTTGGGGAGGGCAAAGTGAGCAGTAGGGCACTGAGGAGGGCAATAGAACAAAGGGATCTGGGAATACGGAAGCCAATTCTGATGAAAGGTCTGAATATTCAGTATGTTCTAGGCACATGACATATTCTGGTTACAAAGGCAGACAACAGGAGTGCACTTCAGGCCATTGGTTTCTATTTGACAGAATGGAGTTAGGTTCAACTTTCCTTAAGGGTTAAGGTTTCCTTTTAGTATGGCCATTACCAGTCTGATTTACGTAACATCTGAAAGGCTCTCACATATGTGGGAGTTTTGAGCCATTTTCAAAGGCAGCACAGAAACAGGCTATTCAGCCCATCATGTCCATGCTGACCTTTTTTTTGCAGCTATACACTAATCCCATTTTCCCGCATTATAAACATATCCTCCTATGCCTTGTTTGTCAAATGTCTTTTACATTAAACGTATTGAATGGATTTGATTCCACCATGACGTCCCACTTAACAACCTGTGGGTACAGAAACTCATCCTTTAAAACTCCTTCCTCCCGCCTTAAACCTCCGCAGTACTGCCCCCATTTGGGGGGGGGGTGGTGTTGAAAATATCTATATTTATTATCGTTGCGTCTTTCATGTGCACATGACAATAAACTCGGTTTGACTGGAGCCATCAGAGAGTGAAATCACACACTCAGAGAGAGAGAGAGGGACAGAGGCAGAAAGAAAGAGAGAGAGACAGACATAGACAGGAAGAAAGAGAGAGGGACGTTCAGAGACAGAGAGAGAGGGGGGACAGAAACAACAGAAAGAAAGGGGGAGAGACCTAGATATAATGAGAGAGAGACACACACAGAGAGGCAGAGAGAGGGAGAAAGAGAGAGAGAGGGGGGGGGAGGGAGAGGGAGGGGGAGGGAGAAAGAGAGAGAGAGAGAGAGAGGGAGAGAGGGAGGTGGGGGTGGGGGAGAGAGAGCTTCCGAAATCAGTAATGGTAGAGGGGGCGGAAGAAAGAAAGACAAGGATCTAACCCTGAAAACTTTAGCAATAAAAAGCACAGCTTGTTTCTCTAACGAGCGAGCCGGTTGCAAACGCAATTGGCATCAAATTACAATAAGCGCCGTGTAAAGTCGATACAAAGCCATCAGCACAGGACTACAAGAGGAGGGTTTTTTGATCACGCTAATTAACAGACATTTTGTTTTAAACAAACAGATACAACTCTAATTGCCTTTTTTACATAATAAAGGCAAGATCTTAAAAGTGAAAGCATGCAGAGAAAGATCAGACAGATGCCTATCAGGCAGAAGCTGACTGTTCGAAATGTCCAAAGGAAAAGCCACCAACATTCCTCGCAGTCTGCAGAAAGGTGAGATCGCGGAGAGTTAAACGGCACGGCAATTAACGCACCAGTTAACTTCTTAATCAGAGACAGAGAGAAAGAAAAATCCCATCTGTGCATCAAATGCATCTCCATCTTCTGATCAAAGGGACAGCTCAAACGTTGGCGCTACCAGTAAAGTTTCGAGTCGCAAGACACTGCACAGAGTGGCGTTTGCTATCTTAAACGGCTTGTTTCAGTGAACAAGAGTTTAAACATCCACGCCAAGTGAGATAAGGAGGAACCTCCCCTCTGTCACTTTCCTCTCTGCCTTTTGACGTTTTTGTAGCACAAAGCGAAAGTCTCACCTAAACAAGTAGCTACACGGCAGGAATTTTGATTGCACTTTCCGCGTTTATCTGAAAGAGAGCGCCTGTTCCCATCTCTACGTCGTTTACGTTTTTCAGTTTACACTACAAGCGGAAGAAAGACTTTTTTAAACCGCGCGAAAAGTCTTTTTAAAGTCTCGAAGAGAGGAAAGATTAAAGAATGAGACAAAAGACTTCACAGGGGAACATTAAAAGTCTGAAGAGTTGGGAGAGTGAGAGAATAAATGAAACAGCTCTAGCATAATAAACTCTTGTGTGAAACTAGACTATGACCTTTCATTACGTTCTCGACACTATATGATAATTCTCTTTCTAAATACTTCATTTCTCTGCTGCTTTGTGTCCATTTCAGCTCCATTGTTACTCCTGAATTCATTCATTGCGGCCCTATTATATCCACAAACAAAAGCAGCAATGAGGCAAATAGTTTTTTTTGTGTGAAGCTTTTTTCAAGCAACTTTTAAAACACACACACACACCTTTACAAATAAGAGCTCCAACAAGCGGGATCAAGCGTATTAAAATGCCCGCTCGAAAATCCTTACAAACTATTTCCATTATTATTAGCGATTTCAAAGATGTCCACGCGCGGAACTACTTAAACACCTCGCAAACACTGAGCGCGGAAATCCACGTGAAATTGTAAACCCGCATTCTGCAATTCCCGTAAAAACACATTTAATTCTTTTTTTTAAGAGAAGACATGGGCCAAACAATCCGCAAGAATACTACACAAGCAGAGTGCTAACCTCTGTGGTGCTTCCGGTTAAAGCTGAAATGATCAGGCGGAAAACGGCGATTTAGCTCCCCGACCGGCGATTGCTCAGAATCCGAGATCGCGGGCACTCTGAGATCCACTCTCTGGGAGGGGAGGAGATGAGATGAGGTGGAGGAGGGGGTGTTAGGAACGAGACAGGAAGATCGAGTCTAGCAACGGCAACAAAAATAATAAAAACAGATTTCTAAAAACACTAATGTGTAACCAGAGAGGGAGAGAGGGGGAGAGATAAAGGCAGACGGAATGGGTGTTCCGCACCGGCTACTTGTCAGCAGAGGAGATTCCTCGCGAATTGTGCGTGCGTGTGTTTCCCAGTGATTGGGTTAAGGGAGAGAAGAGGGAGGTGTAGACAGAAACAAACAGGATAAATATATTGGAGGCTAAGAGTTTTTTTTAGGGAAGGAAAAGTCTAACGCAGTTTGGAAACACCTACCTGCTTTTGCTTACGATCCGTTCCCCGACGTGGCGTGTATAGAGAAAGAGAGAGGGAGAGAGAGAGATTTGTTGGCAGCTGCTGTCAAGGGCGATGCGAGATCCCTGGGCTGGTCAGAAGGCGGCTGGAGACAATAACAAAAGACAACAATAGGGCGAGGACAATGCGCTGTGTTTGTGAGGGGGGGTGGTGGGGGGAGAAAGTCTGACATACTCCCGGCTCACCTCAACAACACACACACACACACACACACACACACACACACACACACACACACACACACACACAAACACACACACACTCTCTCTCTCTCTCTCTCTCTCTCTCTCTCTCTCTCTCTCTCTCGGAGACACTTTAAGAGCTCTCGGACTTTCCCCGTGCATCTCTGCATCCATACACACTTCCCGCCCCCCGCCTCCCCCAGTCCCAGGTAAGCGGAACTTGTGGAGATTTGGGGGCAAGCGGTAGGAGAAGAAGGGGAGGCGAGGAAGAGCCGGTCCCGGGACCCCGTCCCGGAGCCCGCTGGCTCCCACTCCTTTCCGCTGTCATTCCCAAGCCATCACTTGACAGCGGCCATGTCGCAGGCGTTTAGACCATTTCCCAGCGTGCAACATCAGCAGCAGAAGATCAATGGACAGAACAGCAGCTCTGTGTGTGTGTGTGTGTGTGTGTGTGTGTGTGTGTGTGTGTGTGTTCGTTTGTACGTATCCGCTTCTGCCCCAACAGACACTATGTGTGTTTCACTGTTTATAACCATCTGTGCGCCAGTGTAACTCTGGGCTGTGAGAGGGACTGTGACACTCACTGTGTCTGATGAGATGGGTGAAGTTGGCACTGTTTCCATGCCTCGGTGTTTTTGAGTGGGCCACGCCGTCGCCGCGCGTTTCCCAGCGCGAGTGCGTGAGACTTTGTACCATAATGTGTATGTGAGACTGTACCACAGAGACTGCGTGTGACACCCTGTCCACGCGTCAGTCTACAATGTGCGTTGTTTGAGCAAGATTGTAACCGCCTGTGGAAGACAGTGATTCTCTGTGCGTGGGGGACCCCGTTACCGGTGTACGCAAGAGATCATATCACCTTTATTACGTGTCCCTGAGACTATGACTGTCACTCTATTTCTATGTGCTTAACTATGCATATACGCATGTGTCAGAGACTGTGTAGCCTTCCGTACTTGTCTGAAGATGCTGTGCCCATGTGCTTGAGAAACTGTCATTCTGATCACATGCCTGTAACTTTTGTCTTGTGTGTGAGAGAGGGAGAAATGTGTATGTGCCCAAGAGACTGAATGCTATTGTGCATATTTGTATTCTCCTGTTTTCGTCTGTAACTTTGTGAACTATGTGTGAGAGAATGAGACTGCGTTAACTAGCCTGTTTCCTAACTCAGTGAGAAAGTACGAGTCTGAAGACAGTTGATGCTGCCACGTCCATGTGTGGTAGAGACTGTCACCCTGCCTAATTTGTGTGTGCAGGACAAGAGTTTGTTACCTGTGTTAGTGTGTGTGAGAGATAGAGGATACGTCGTCTTGCTTGTGTCTATGTTGAGCGTATGTGCGTGAAAGACAGTTAACGCTGCTGTGTGCATGTGTATAAAAGATTGTCACCTTGTTATGTATGTGAAACTCTGTGTGTGTGTGTGCGTGCGTGTGTGGCCCGACCTACGGGTTGGTGTGTGGCTGTGTGAGAGTGTATCTGTGTATAAAAAAGATAGAGTTAATGTTGCAGTGCACGTGTGTACGGCGGCGGGCCGGGCAATAGACCGCCAGTCTCGCTTGCCAGAGCCGAGCAAACGCGGCCCGCCTCGCACAGCTCACCGGTTAGGCGCGCAGCCCAGTCCCGGGCGCCGCTCCCTTGCCTCGGCAACCCAGCAGTACCGATAGGTTCAAATGAAGAAACACTGAGCTTCCCTCCTAGGGTTGTTACAGGAGGGAGTGCGTTTGTGTGTGTGGGGGGGGGGGAGGAAACTTTTTTGATTTCTAATGGCCCTCGGATCTCCCAGCAACGCATACAGGGAAGGGGGGGGGGGAACTCCCCGCAAAAAAAATGACAACAGTGTAAGAACGCATTTATTGTACATGGTGACATCGATCTTTCAGCCTCGCGGCTAGTGGATTCTAGTTAAACGGACTGTATTTATGTCCCTCTGAACGGCGCTCCCTCAATCAACCCAATGTTTTTGTTACAGTTCCACGTAAATATGTATCGTTCCGGTTGCTTGGACGTAGTTGGCTTAACGAAATCAGCACTCTGTGCGTATGGCATTTCTCCCTGCCTCGCTTTCTCCGTGATTTCTCCATCTTTTCCTGTCTCTGACCCGATCTCTCTCATTCTGTCCTCTACCCTGTATATGATTTGATTCTCCCCCTCGTTCCCACCGACCCCTCCTCTCTCTCTCTATCTCTCTCTCTTTCCATCACCCCAACCCTTCTCTAATTGAAATCGCTGCGTCCCCCCTCAGCAATTTCACCCCATGGACTACGGCTGATTCATAACAAGCTTGAGTTTCGGGACACGGGAGCACTCAAAACAGACTATCATGTTTGAGTGAAACAGTAACAAGATTTTAATCGCGCCGCGGACTCGCGGTACAATTAATCTTTAACTTTGCTAATCCCCTTTTACAAACTATTGGTGAATACAGACAAGTAAATCTTCTTTTCTGCGCTTGGAAAATTTAAACTTTTTTAAAAAAACCTTGATGTACAAATTTAACTGATCAAGAGGTTGCTGTGGATGCCGAACGATCTTCTGAATTATTCCTCAACTTTAATGCATTTCCCTACATTTTCTATTTATGACAGACTCTTGGAGCAGGTCTGTGCGAACTCGGACGATTAATTTACTCGAAGATGTTGCAAACCAGACGATGGTAGTCTTTTCGGCGGCTGGAGTGAACTGAACTTGCATAGAGTCTCCTAAAGTTGTAGCCTACAGATAGTAAACCTATATCTACGGAATCCCCCTGAACGAAGAATAACCCGGTTACCAAATTATTTATCACTAACAAGGTTTATTCGTAAATATAGGAAATAAACACCCTTCAGACAGCGAGCCAAGAAAAATAAAACACCCCATTTATTACCAGCGAGTATGAATGCGACGATGTTTATATTTGCTGACATTTGCACCGTTTAGCTTTTCAACACGTGTAAAACCGAACGACGTTAGGGCAGTGTTTATTTTGCTTTTATTGACTGGCTTGTGAGAGGAATTGAGAGTCTTTGGAAAACCGGGTTCTGATGTAGCCCCTCAGAACGCGCAAAATCATTTACAATATACAAGGCGTGTGCGAGTGATTGGATGCAAGTGATGGAGCTGTTTATATTAAGTTGTATTATATCAGTCATCCAATTTCGCTTTGAATGTCACAACTTTCTGCGCAGGGTTAGTAGACTGTCTCGCAGAACTTGGTCGGCTTCTCCGTTCTCACGGCCCCAACGCCTTGGACTGGTCCTGTCGCGAACCAGGGGCAAAGAAGTTCGCATCAGACTGCCCAAGCATATAACATTCCGAAAACTCTTCCGAAGCCCATTTCGGAATCATTCGGTTTCCTACGGAGTAAGCAACTGTGAAGTGTAGTAGTGTATCACAGGGATCGGTACTGTGGTCTCAACTTTACACAGTAAACATTAAAAACTCGAATGAAAGTTAAGTTTGCAGATAATGTTGAATTGTACGGTTCAGGAACAGGCCCTTCAACCCGCGATGTTTGCGCCTTGCGCCCTTCTGCCTGCATATGATCTCTACCCCTTCACTTCCTGCAGGTTGTGTCACTATAACTCTCTTTCAAACACCGCTGTGGTGTCTGCTTCCAGCACTACCCCTGACAGCCGCACACGGCATCTGTCATTCTCTCTAAAAATCTTGGGACACATTTTAAGCTTTCGCCCTCTCACCATAAATACATGTCCTCTAGTATTTGACATTTCTACCCTTGGAAAAAGATTCTGACTGTCTGCTTTATCTACGCCTCTCATCATTTTATAAACTACTGTCAGGATGCTCCAGAGAGAAAATCCAGTTTCTCCAAACTTTCCTTATAGCCGATGAACTTTAATTCACGCAACATCTTGGCGAACTTCTTCTATCTACACCCTCGCCAAAGGCTTTGCATCCTCCTTGTAATGGGATGACCAGAACGGCACACAATATTCCAAGTGGGCTTAACTGAAGGTTTATATAGCTGCACCACAGTCTTCTTGCTCTTATACTCAAGGAGGCAATGGATGAAGACAAATCTGCTATGTACTTTCCTTACCAGCCGAGACTACTTGATAGGTTGGAGAGTAAGTTACGAAGAGAACTTTGGGGGATTAAAAAGGGATATACTTAGGTTAAGGGAATGGTAAATGGGACAGTATGTGGGAAAACAAGGACAAAAATAATGCATATTATATAAATGCTAAGAAATTGTAGAACTCTAAGATACAGAGGATTACTGATGTCCAAAGACTACAAGTGTAGTGAAAGAAATACTTAGGAAGTCTGACAGATGTTCTTGCTTATTGCTAGGGGAACTGAAGACAGAAGTAAGAAGGTTATATTTCAATCATGTAACATATTGGCAAGACCACATCGGGAGTACTGTGCACAATATGGGCATCCTTGTTTAAGTATAGATGTAAATGCATTGAAAGGCATTCAGAAAAGGTTTACAAGACTGTTGCATGGAATGGGCATGTCATCTTAGTGAAAAGTTTGAACAGGTTAGGCTTGTATCCATTGGGATTTACAAGAGTGAGAAGAGACTTGATAAATACTGAAAAGACTTGACAGGGAGGAAGTTTCCTATTGTGGGAGAATCTGGAACAAGGGCCCATTGTTTCAAAATACAAAATCGTCTATTTTGTGACATGTGATTTTTTTTCTCTCTCAGAGTGTGCTGAGCTTTTTGAATTCTTCCTCAAAAGGCACAGGAAGGACATTTTTGAGTACTTTAAAGGCAGAGGTAGATTAATAGTTCAAAAGCAAAGGAATGAAAGTTTACCACCAGCAGGAACGTGCAGATGCAATTACAGCAACATATAGCATGATCTTATTAAATGGCAGAGAAGGATTGATGAATCCAGATCCTAAATTCATTGGTTTATACTAGATAGTATTACTGAATAATATAATACGTATCTTATGGACTTGATAATTGATATTCTACCAAAGAGAGGACTAATTGCCGAAAAAGGGGTGTGGATGGCTATGGTCCAGGTGCAGGTTGATTGGAGTGTGCAGGGTAATATTCTGTCATTGACTAGATAGACTGAAAGGTCTGTTTCTATGCTGTACTACTCTGCAGTGTTTATTAACTGGAGTCTTTGCTGTATATCACTGGTGCCTAGGGTTTGTTCTATTCTATCCTAGAATGTTAATTTAAGTGTGTGTTTAGGAAATCTTAGATTCCTTTAGCAATGTCACTGATTTCCAAATCCATCCTGTATTATGGATCTTGCTCCATTGATCTCAAATGCATTGAAGCCCAGGGAAGTAAGCAATAGGTACATTGACTGGAATTTCTCCAGTGCCACCTGATTGAAAAAGAATCATGGACAATCTGGCTTCTACTTTTCTAGTCAAGCTTGCTTGAGTCAAATATAACGTGTTTAATTTGCAATCTCAGTGACTTCAGCTCAGGATCAAAGTTTATCATCTAGAATAGTACTGTAAGTCAAAGTCAAAGTTAGGTTTGTAATCATATTCTCAGTTGCAATGAAAAAGCTTGCAGCAGCATCATGGGCATGTTGCATCATACAAGCATTATTCACAAGAAAAACATAAATGATAAACAATTTTACAAGAAAGAACACCAACCAAAAACGAAGCAAAGCCCATTACGGACAGAGTGATCATAGTGTTGTCTTACTGAGGTAGGGATTATGGCTGTGCCCTTTTCCACAACCAAATGTTTGAAGGGAAGTAACTGTTCTTGAACCTGGTGATATGGGACTTCCGGCTTCTGTACCCCCTGCCCAAAAGTAGCTGCAAGAAGATGGCATGGACTGGATGGTGGCCATCTTTGATGATGTATGTTGCCTTTTTGAGCCAGTGTCTCAGTTAGATTCTACTGATAGTGGGAAGTATGTATCTGTGATCTATCCAGTATGTATCTGTGATATGTTAGACTGCTGCTTCTTCCTGTAGCTTGTTATGTTTCTGCACTTTAAAGAAAGTCCCAATCTTTTGTGAATTGTGGGATGTGGATGTCATTTGAATGTCCCCATTTATTGTTCATCCCTTGGTGCTCCTAAATTGAAGAGATAATTAAGAGACCATAATTTTCACAACCACAACTGAGGTGAGCAATATTTTAAGGAAGGGAAAATTATTCTCCCTGTTTTGGCCAACATTTATTCTGAGCAACATAAAATAATAGATTGCATGTTCATAAACTTGTTGTTGTTTGTGGGACCTTGGTAAGCACAAATTGGCCGGTAAATTTCCTATAATGTACTAGTGGTGATTCTTGAAAAGAGCTTCATAGAACATAAACCACTACAGTACAGTACAGTACAGTCCTTTTGATGTTGTACCAGCCTTTTAACGTTCTCTAAGATCAACCTAACACTTTCCCCCTTGCATAGCAGTCCATTTTGTTTATCATTCATATGCTTATCTAAGAGATTTTTTTAAAACATGTCTCTGATGTATGTCCCTCTAACATCATCCTTGGCGTTCCACACACCCATCACCCCATGTGTAAAAAATTGACCTCTGATATGCCTCCTTCAGCCACCTTAAAACTATACCCACTCATGTTAGCCATTGTCACCCTTGGTAAAAGTCTCTGGCTATCCACACGATCTATGCTTCTTACCGTTTTGTACACCTAAATGTAAACTTCGTGCCTTGGGATGTCTGAGGTTGCGAAAGGTGGTGTATAAATGCATGTCTTTCAACTTGCAGCATCTAATGCTGATTAATGTCTGCATCTGCTGAATCTTGCTGGCCAAGTTTTCCCTTCTGTCACATTATAGAGCTTAGAAGAGTACAGCACAGGGATTAGTTCTTCAGCCCACGATATCTATGCCATCCATAGAGCTCATGTCCCTCCATTCTCTGCCTGTTAATGTGTACCTCTAAATGCTTTTGTAAACATTGTCTCCGTATGTCCTTCTGCTAACCCCCATTCAGTGCGTCCCAGGAACCTACCACGCTGGGTAGAAAATAACTTGCTTTGCACTTCTCCTTTCAACTTTGCCGCTTACCTTAAAGGTAGTATTTGATATATCTACTGCAGGAAAAAAAGGATTCTGACGATCTACTCATCTATGCCTATCAAATTTTATAAAATGTTATCAAAAGTCAAAAATCAAAGTCAAAGTAATTTGTTATCAAAGTATATATATGTCACTACATACTACTTTGAGATGCATTTTCTTGCAGGTATTTTTCAGGAAACTAAAGAAGTACAACACAATTTCTGAAAAACTATACATAACAAAGACTGACAACCAATGTACAAAACTCTGCAGAGCTCTGTCATCCTTCCTGTAACGTGGTGACCGGAACTGCAAATAACACTCCAATTGTGGCCTAATTAAAGTTTTACACAGCTGTAGCATGGCTTTCCAATGTGCATACTCAATGCCCTGACCAATAAAGCATGTGATATGCCTTTTTTTTTATCATCCCATCCACTTGTGTTGTGTTATGGACCCCTCTGTACATCACTCCTCTCATGGGTTCTGCCATTTACTGTATACTTTCCTCTTGTGCTAGAGCTCCCAAAATTCAGCCCCGCACATTTATCCAGATTAAAGTCCACATGCCATCTCTCTATCCAAATTTCCAGTTGATTTGTATCCTTCTGTATCCTTTGACAAACTTCCTCACTATCCACAACTCCACCAAATTTTTCTGTCAGCTACAGACTTCCTAATCAGTTATATTGACACAGCAGGATATAGATTTTGGCCACAACACCCAACCCACATCAAGATGCTCAGCAGGATAACCCCTGACCCACAGAAACACAAGAGGAAAGGCTTCATTAACAGCCTGTAACCCTTCTGGGACATGACTGCAAGAAACAGCAGGGGAGCAGAGGTGTAAACTGTAGAACAGAAGGCTCTAATACAATCCTAGATTTCTATAACATAAATCACCAAGAAACATAAGCAGCAAACAAAATTCTTCTAATGCACCAAGTGTAAACTCACTGCCGTCAGAACAGCATGGAACCCTACAGCTAGAGCCTAGTCTCATAACAGCAACAAGCTGCTTTGCTTATGGGCTGCAACTGCTTGCGAGGAAGCAGTGGATTTACTTTTCACCTCAATTGTAACCTAGTTATATACAATGGTGGTCGCTGTCAACTAGGTTATACACAAGCATGGGTAGGAGATAGTGCAGTCTCGGTAGGGACAGGCAACCATGATGTGAAACTATTATTTTAGAAATGGTGGAATTTAGGTGGAGGTAAGGTGTTTTTGAGCACCATGTAGTCAGAATGTATAGTGCTTAAATCTGGCAAATAATCCAATGAACGATGCCATAAACCGAAAGAGCCCCACAATCCTTTCTCTAATATGGTCATGTAAGTACGCCTGCAAATGACATCATTTTAAAGGTGTTACTGAACTTGGGGTCGAAGTCAATTTCCCTGGCTGGATGTGGGCCGTGAATTGGGATTTCTAAATATTCCTCTCCACGTCTTGTGGCACATCGGGTGGCAGCCTTGCCGTTTTTAAGCATTTGCTAGTTTTTTTTTCTGAGGCTGAGTAGCTAGGTCAATGCTTAACCCAGCATGGATGGAAAGCGTGTGAGGAGCAGGCTGGATTCGAACCTGAGCCCACTTGTCTCCAAGTCCGGAGCTGATGCCACTACACCACCAGCAGACCCATTTCCAAATATCTTGTCCTTGTAATGCCCCTGCTAATGGTTGTTCACACAGATCCTCACAGCAAATTGGTTTCCCTAGATCGATTAGAACATGCAGACATTCTCTAAAACTGCATTGATGATTCTTGACTCTCAGTCAAACAGCCTTTTCCCTACATTTTTATTTCTAATAAACAACATTCCTTTCAGAAACTTTAAACCATAGCATTCCATTGCTTTTTAATGAACCATTGCTTTTCTCCCCGAGTTAATATTTCACCCTGGAGACTCCAGGATAATCCTGAAAGTTTGGCAAACCTTGGCTTCCCAATTCAGTTAAGGGAGCTGTCATCAACTGCTCACCGGGAGTAATTTCTACAGATCAGCTTCAAGCACAGAGAATTTCCAATGGAAAAGTCTGCTGCAGAGTGTGAATGCAACTATAACAATTTCACCATGAATCCTTCCACTGTCTCCTAATTGGCTAAAATCTAGTAATCTGAAAGTCAAATAATTCATCTAAAAATATGTTACCTGCCAAGGCCAAAAAAAAATTAAGTAGCTCTTAGCCACATTAAAAGCTGCATAACATCATTGTGATGACTACTGCGAACCGATTTTGCTCACTGCTTTCCTTTGGTCTTCCCATTGGTTTAGTAAGGTGTAGTTAGGAAAGACGACTAGTGTTGAGTCTGGATGATTTGTGTTTGATGAACAGGACACTGAGGTTCATGGAGGTAGTGTGCAAGTTTAGAAAACAGGATTACCAGGAGAGACTACATTACACTATTCTATAAGTGCTACACCTGTCCCTACACCTCCTCTCTTGCCACCATTCAGGGCCCCAAACAGTCCTTCCAGGTGAGGCAACACTTCACTTGTCAGTCTGTTGGGGTCATCTATTGCATCCGGTGCTCCTGGTGCGACCTCCTCTACATCGGTGAAACCCAACGCAGATTGGGGGACTGCTTCGTTGAGCACCTCCGCTCCGTCCGCCACAACAGACAAGGTCTCCTGGTAGCCACCCACTTCAACTCTGCTTCCCATTCCCATTCAGATATATCCATACATGGCCTCCTCTACTGCCATGATGAGGCTAAACTCAGGTTGGAGGAGAAACACTTCATATACCATCTAGGTAGTCTCCAGCCCCTTGGTATGAACATAGAATTCTCCAACTTCTGGTAATTCCCTCCCCCTCCCTTCCTCCAACCCAGTTTCAATCTGCCCCCTCCCCCAGATGCCTATCACCTCCCTCATGGTTCTGCCTCCTTCTACTACCCATTGTGTTTTCCTCTATTCCTTCTTCACCTTTCCTGCTTATCACCTCCCTGCTTCCCCTCCCCCACCCCTTTATCTTTCCCCTTACTGGCTTTTCACCTGGAACCTACCAGCCTTCTCCTTCCCACCCTCCCCCCACCTTCTTTATAGGGCCTCTGCCCCCTTCCCTCTTCAGTCCTGACGAAGGGTTCTGGCCCGAAATGTTGACTGATCTTTTCCACGGATGCTGCCCAACCTGCTGATTTCCTCCAGCGTGTTGTGAGACTAGCTTTCATTAGTTGGGCCACTGAGTACAGAAGGAAGAGTTCATGGTCCAACCTAATCAAGTTTTGTTCAGACCTCATCTGAAGTACTGCATGCAGTTTTGGTCACCAAGTTAAAGAAAGGGTGTGGTAGTTCTGATGAGGGTGCAGAATAGATTCATCATTGCCTGATATTTTATTTATTTATATATTGATATACAACACAGTGAAGGCCCTTCTGGCCCTTTAAGTTGTGACTCCCAATTTAATCCTAGCCTAATCACGGGACCCATTCCACTGAGATGCAAGTCAGAGCATCATAGGAAGTCATTCCTGCCTGTGGCCATCAAACTTTACAACTCCTCCCTTGGAGGGTCAGACACCTTGAGCCAATAGGCTGGTCCTGGACTTATTTCCTGGCATAATTTACATATCACTATTTAATTATTTATGGTTTTATTACTATTTAATTATTTATGGTACAACTGTGATGAAAACCAATTTCCCCCGGGATCAATAAAGTATGACTATGACTATGGGACAATTTACAATGTCGAATTATCTTACCAAACAGTAAGTTTTTGGACTGCGGGAGGAAACTGGAATACCCGGAGGAAAGCCACGTGGTCACGAGGAATGGAGTAGTTCAGTTATGAGGAGAGACTAGAGAAGGTGGGTCTATTCTCTCTGGAGCAGAGGTGGTTGAGAAGGGGTATAGCTGAAGTATATAAGTTCATTAGTTGTATAGATCATGTAGTTTTCACATAACCTTTTCCCAAAGCAGAAATATATTTAACTGGAGAACAGAGCTTTAGGGTACAGCGAGGAGATATAAAAGAGATACGTGGAAGGCCCTATTGTTATGAAGGAATGAGAAAGTGGAGGTCTGAAGGAATGAGTGTTCCTCACTTTCTCAAGGACAACTCTCATCTTATAGAATCATAGAGTAGTACAGCATGGAAACAGGGCCTTCCCTACATTTACCCAAATCATCTGTTTTCAATTTATCTTAAGACGTCTGCTGCTCACATCCGCAATTCTCTGCAGAGAATAATAAACTTGAACGGTCCACGTCTTGTCTTCCTCATCCTCCAAGCTTGCACCTGTGCTGTGGTCCTATGTGATTCGCCAATTGTTCTCAGCGGGAGCAGTGAAGCAGCCTGCAGGGCAGCAAACAACACAGTGCTAAGGCAAGGAATTGAGGTTTTCTATCTTTCACTGGATCCTAGGCACTGTGGCATAGCTGGTGGAGCCACTGCCTTGCCATGTCGATGGCCATGGTGCAATCGTGACCTCCGGAACTGTATGCATGGAGTTTACATGGGTTTCCTCTCGCATCCCAAAGCCATTCAGGTTGGTAGATTGCTTATCCACTGGAAATTGCCCCTGGTATGCAGCTGAGTGGTAGAATCTGATGGTCTTGATGGGAATGCGGGTAGAAAAGAAAAGTGATAGTGTAAGTCAGCCAGCACAGACTCAGTGGGCTGAAGGGCCTGTTTTTGTGCTTCTTGACTCTCACTTCATGAACATCTAGAAAGCAATGGAAGTCCTGGATTAACTGACTGACTTAAATTTCATGCCCTTTTCATGAGGTGTCCTATTTAGATTTTGTGACAAGTACTGTATATCCTTAGCTGCACTGTTTATACAGCAGATCTTACACAATTCAAGGCCGAAGCATTTGTAGGCGGGTTCAGCCAGAATTATTGAGAGGATGATCCAGTTCTGCTTCCCCCTAGATCCACAGATCCTCAAGTCAGTCCCTGGACAATACATAAAGCCATAAAATATAGGAGCAGAATTAGGTCATTTGGCCCTTCGAATCTGCTCCACCATTCAGTCATGACTGATCTTTTAAAAAATTCCATGCAAGCAGGAGGCACAATCACTGGTCAGTAGGCACTGACACCCAGAGTTCCTGCCTGGAGTTCAGTATCCCATCATTGGGTGGGGTGGGAGGGGGGTCGATACTGAAGACTGGAGTCTGCAAGTTGAAGTCCGATGCTTGAAACCTGGAGACTGGACGTCTGTCCTGGCATTGGAGGACTATCTGTCTGTGTGGGTGGGAGGGAGGAAAGGATATCCCTATGTGTGTTGGTTGTTAACAAAAATGATGTATCTCACTGTATGTCTCAATATACATGTGATAAATAAAGCTGAATCCGAACCCGACTCTTTACCCCATTCTCCCATCTTCTCTCTGTAATCTTAAACCCCTTCACCTAACAATCTCTGCCTTAAATACACCAAGATTCTACTGCCCTATGTGGCCACCAGTTCCACAACTTTACCCCCTCTGCCATTGGGAAGGAGGAATAAAGAGCCTTTGGTACCATACCACCAGGTTCAGAAACAATCAGGTCTCAATATTATCTATCTTCTATCTGTCTATCTGTCTATCTATCTATTTATTTATTATTTGTTTTTTTTTAGATTGGATTATGAGGACACACAGTCCTCTTTTATTGTCATTTAGTAATGTGTGCATTAAGAAATGATACAATGTTCCTCCAGAATGATATCACAGAAACACAAGACAAACCAGGACTGAAAAATTGACAAAAACCTCATAACTATAACATATAGTTACAACAGTGCAAAACAATACCGTAATTTCATAAAGAACAGACCATGGGCACAGTAAAAAAAAGTCTCAAAGTCTCTCGAAAGTCCCATCATCTCACGCAGACGGTTAGAAGGAAAAAAAACTCTCCCTGCCAAGATGCAGCACTCTGGAAGCACCTGACCACAGCCGACTCTTGAGTCCGTCTGAAAACTTTGAGCCTCCAACCAGCCCTCCGACACTGAGCACCGAGAACCACCTCTGCCGAGCGTTTCGACCCTGGCCCCGGCAACAGGCAACAGGCAAAGCCGAGGATTTGGGGCCTTCCCCTCTGGAGATTCTCGATCGCACAGTAGCAGCGGCAGCGAAGTGGGCATTTCAGAAGTTTCTCCAGATGTTCCTCTGTGCTTCTCACATCTGTCTCCATCAAATCAGGATTGTACACAGTACTACTTAACAATATCGATATCATTTTGGAGCGGTATTTGCAATTTGTCACCTCTTGTACATTACTTGCTTGTCTGTGTGTAGTTCTTCATTGATTCTATCATGTTTCTTTTTTATCTACTGCGAATAACCACAAGAAAATTAATCTCAGGGTAGTATGTGGTGACGTGTAGATACATTGATAATAAATTTACTTTAAACTTTGAATTTTACCCTACTCTGCGTAAACTAGGAAGGTTGTTATTCTTAGATGGCAATTAGTCCAGCCTTAGGATATCATTCAGAACTAGAATCAGAATCAGGTTTAATATCACTGGCATATGTCATGAAATTTGTTTTTTTGTGGCAGTGTCCTGGCTACGACCATCTTCAGCCACTTCCATCGCTAGGTGTTTGCTAATTGTCACACAACGTTCAGTTCATTGCAACTTCTCAGAAGCTTGCAGCAGGACCTAGACAACTTCTGAGTAGTTGCTGATAAGTAGCAAGTAATATTCAAATTATGCAAGGGCCAGACAATGCCAAACAGTCAAGTTGGTGCAGAGCTGCAGTCTCCGTCAAGATCGTGGCTCAGGCTAAGTTTGTAGGAATGGTTTTGGGGGCAGAGAGGGGAGTTAGGGTCAGGTTAGGGTTTAGGGACAAGGTTGCAGAGCAGACTCAATGGGCCAAATGGCCTCATCCTGCTCCTATGTCTTATGGCTTTATGTGGAGGAATTAAAGGTCAGGCCTCTATTCCATGCTTTGCATTCAAAGTCCAGCAACTTGGGCATGTGATAAAAAGTATCTGGAGACTAGATCTCCACTCCGTGCTTGAAGGGAGTGATGTGGACCTGTGATGCAGGACACCCATGGATGTCAGTTTGTCCCAGGTTGGAGGACCAGAGGTCCAGGAGTTGGAGGACTGTTCATGTGTTTGGAACGATGATGACGTCGACTCAGACCTGAGAGGCCAGCGTCGGGCATTTTCATGCCTTACAGGGCGCAGTTCGAAAGGCTGTGTGGGGCACCACTCCTCACACAGACATATCACAGTATTATTTTACGAGGCCGAGTTGCGAGCTCGACATCAACCCAACGCGGATGGAGAGTGCGCACGGGGGCGGTCTGTCACTGGGTCGAACTCGGGAACCTCCGTTCTCCAGCCCGGCGCTGATCTCACTGCGCCACCAGCCGACCAAAGGACCACTCTAATAGGGCGGCACGGTTCTGCTCTGTGTTGTTCTGCTGAACGTTGCGGGCATGCTATACTGGCGCATATGTTGGCATCACTTCCTTTGGTTGTGTTGGTTGTTAATGCAAGCAACATGGTTGACTATGTTTCCATGTTTATGTGATAAATAAATCTGAATCTAAATCTCCGACAATCCTATCCCTGATGTTCAATGGCTTAATAACTGTCATGTCCACCTTTCTCAATTTACAGAGGGGAATCTCCATCGACCAGAAATTGAACTTGGGCACACGCACATAAAAAATATTAGGTGGTGAGTTATTCTCCTCTGAATACCTCAAAGCCTTTCACCCTGCTGAAGATGCAGGTCAGGCATGTGACGGGCTGTTCTCTTCTCATCTGGACAAGTTCAACTCCAGCAGTACTCAAGAAACTTGACACCATCCAGGATAAGCCAGATATCCTTTCTTTCCATCTCTGCCATGTCATGGCTGCATAGTGCTGTCTATAAAATAAACTGGGGACACTGTCACCTGCAAATTTCCCTTCAAATAGCATGCAGATCCCAAATGGGAATGCTTCATGACTTGTTCGTCACACTTGGTTCATCTCCTCCAGGACAGTGCATTAGGGGAGTGCTTTCACCAGAGCCACGGCAGTGGTTCAGGCAAGTGGTGAACCTTTGCCTTCATGGCGGCAGTTAGGGGTCAGTAATATTTCTGGTCATTCTCACATCCTGATCGTGAAATGTCAAGTGGTAGAAATGATGGCGTTATATTCCCAAGGTCTGTTAGATGTTTGTCTTCCGTCTGATTTTTCACTTCCTGTTATTTGCCTCTTGTGACACTCCTTGCCCACAGTGTGAGAATGTAGTCAGAAACTCCAATCCGGTCATGCATGCGACCAACCGAACAAACAGTGTGGTTCAGGCTCAGACAGTTACCAGAGAGAGGGATAGAGTCAGTGGCTGGGGAGCCGAGGTTGATGTGAGAGCCCAGACCAGAGATGCTGCCTGGATTAGAGGGCATAAAGCTATAAGGAGAGGTTGGGCAGGCTGGGATTGTTTTCTCTGGAGCAAGGGGAGATCTGATAGAAGTTTATACAATTAAGAAAGGCATAGATAGACCATCAATATCTTTTCCCGAGGGTAGAAATCTCAAATACCAGAGGGCATACATTTAAGGTGAGAGGGGGAAAGTTTAAAGGCGACGTACTGGGTACGTTTTTAAGCAGAGCAGTAGATGCCTGGAACGGGCAGACAGGGGAAGTGCTGGAAGCAGATAAGATAGTGGTGTTTAAGAGGCTTTTAGATAGACACATGAAAATGCAGGAAATGGAGGGATCTGGATCATGTACAGACAGAAGAGAATTACTTTAATTTGGCATCGTGTTTGGCACAGACATTGTGAGCTGAAGGACCTGTCCATGTACTGTACAGTTCTGTGTTCCATATTCTACATTCAGAGACTTTAACTGGATGCTGTATGAACCATCTGACAGTACGCATCTGCAGCTTTATGGAAGGCTGCTGGACCAGACAATATTCCTGGCAGAGTGCTTAGAGGATGTGCAGACCGGCGCCATCATTCCTATGTGCTTCAAGGCCGCCACCATCGTTCCTGTGCCGAAGAAGTCTTCAGTGTCCTGCCTCAACGACTACGTTGCACTCACATCCATCATCATGAAGTGTTTCGACAGGCTCATCATGAGGCATATCAAGACCCTGCTGCCCCCCTCACTGGACCCCCTGCAGTTTGCATACCGTCCCAACCGCTCAACAGATGACACCATTGCCATCACTCTCCACCTTGTCCTAACCCACCTGGACAAAAAAGACACGTACGTTCGAATGCTGTTCATAGTCTTCAGTTCAGCATTTAACACAATCATTCCTCAGAAACTGATTGGAAAGCTGAGCCTACTGGGCCTGAACACCTCCCTCTGCAACTGGATCCTAGACTTCCTGACTGGGAGAATTCAGTCAGTGCGAATCGGAAACAGCATCTCCAACACCATCCCACTGAGCACGGGGGCCCCCCAGGGCTGTGTGCTCAGTCCACTGCTGTTCACTCTGCTGACCCACGACTGTGCTGCAACACACAGCTCGAACCACATCATCAAGTTCGCCAATGACACGACCGTGGTGGGTCTCATCAGCAAGAACGATGAGTCAGTATACAGAGAGGAGGCACAGCGGCTAACGGACTGGTGCAGAGCCAACAACCTGTCTCTGAATGTGAACAAAACAAAAGAGATGGTTGTTGACTTCAGGAGGACACGGAGCGACCACTCTCTGCTGATCATCGATGACTCCTCCATAGAGATCGTTAAGAGCACCAAATTTCTTGGTGTTCACCTGGCGGAGAATCTCACCTGGTCCCTCAACACCAGCTCCATAGCAAAGAAAGCCCAGCAGCGTCTCTACTTTCTGCAAAAGCTGAGAAAAGTCCACCTCCCACCCCCCATCCTCAGCACATTCTACAGAGGTTGTATTGAGAGCATCCTGAGCAGCTGCATCACTGCCTGATTCGGAAATTGCACCATCTCGGATTGCAAGACCCTGCAGCGGATAGTGAGGTCAGCTAAGAAGATCATCGGGGTCTCTCTTCCCACCATTACAGACATTTACACCACATGCTGCATCCGCAAAGCAAACAGCATTATGAAGGACCCCACGCACCCCTCATACAAACTCTTCTCCCTCCTGCCATCTGGCAAAAGGTACCGAAGCATTCAGGCTCTCACAACCAGACTGTGCAACAGTTTCTTCCCCGAAGCCATCAGCCTCCTCAATACCCAGAGCCTGGACTGACACCAACCTACTACCCTCTACTGTGCCTATTGTCTTGTTTATTATTTATTGTAATGCCTGCACTGTTTTGTGCACTTTATGCAGTCCTGGATAGGGCTGTAGTCTAGTAACACACATAAAAGTTGCTGGTGAACGCAGCAGGCCAGGCAGCATCTCTAGGAAGAGGTGCAGTCGACGCTTCAGGCCGAGACCCTTCGTCAGGACTAACTGAAGTTAGTCCTGATGAAGGGTCTCAGCCTGAAACGTCGACTGCACTTCTTCCTAGAAATGCTGCCTGGCCTGCTGCGTTCACCAGCAACTTTTATGTGTGTTGCTTGAATTTCCAGCATCTGCAGAATTCCTGTTGTTTGCTGTAGTCTGGTGTAGTTTTTGTGTTGTTTTACGTAGTTCAGTGTAGTTTTTGTATTGTCTTATGTAGCACCATGGTCCTGAAAAACATTGTCTCGTTTTTACTGTGTACTATACCAGCAGTTATGGTTGAAATAACAATAAAAAGTGACTTGACTTGATTTGAACTCAGGATTCCCTGAATGTTAATTTTCAGGTTGAGTCTGTGGTGAGGAAGGCAAATGCAATGTTAGCATTCATTTTAAGAGGTCTAAAATGTAAAAGCCAGGACGTAATGTTGAAACTTTATAAGGCACTGCTGAGGCCTCACTTAGAGTATTGTGAGCAGGTTTGGGCCCCCATCTTACAAAGGATGTGCTGAAACTGGAGAGGGTTCAAAGCATATGAAGTTTTTAATGGCTCTGGGCCTGTACTCACTAGAATTCAGAAGAATGAGGGGTGACTTCATTGAAACCTATCGAATGGTGAAAGGCCTCGGGAGAGTGGATGCGGAGAGGATGTTTCCTATGGTGGGTGAGTCTAAGACTAGAGGACACAGCCTCAGAATAGAGAGCCGTCCTTTTAGAATGGAGATGATGGATTTCTTTAGCCAGAGAGTGGTGAATCTTTGGAATTCTTTGCCACAGGCAGCTGTGGAGACCAAGACTTTATGAATATTTAAGGCAGAGGTTGATAGATTCATGATTGGTCAGAGCATGAAGGAACACAAGGGGAAGGCAGGAGATGGGGGCTGAGAAGAAAATTGGATCAGCCATGATGAAATGGCGGAGCAGATGTGATGGGCCAAATAGCCTAATTCTGCTCCTATATCTTATGGTCTTATAGAACTCTAGTTAGGTGCATCTGGCATATTGCATACAGTTCAGATCACTCCATTATAGGAAAGATATCAAGGCTTTGGAGAGGGTATAGAAGAGGTCTGTTAGGGTGCTGCTTGGATTAGAGGGCATGTTCTATAACAAAACTTTGGACAAACTTGGGTTGCTTTCCAAGTTTTTGGAGTGGCAGGGTCTGAGGGGAGATCTGATAGAGGTTTATAAGACTCTGAGAGGCGTTGATAGAGTAGACAGATAGTAGCTTTTTCTCAGGGTTCAAATGCACAACATAGTGTGCTGAAGGGCCTGTTTCTGTGCTCCACTGTTCTATAAAATAATGATAGTAGAGTGTCAAGAGGAACATGCATGGGTATTTCACATTTGTTATTTTAAGTTACTGTCACCTGGACTTCTTTCTTTGAAATGATACTGAAAACCTACTTCTTTGATGTCACCTCACCTTATATCGCACAATGTTATGTCATTTCATAATACTGTCATGAATCACTTTTGAATGCTTTACTATGCCAAATAGACTTGTAAATGCAGCTTATTGTTTTGTGGGTGATTATGGTGTTTCCTCGTTATTCATTCATCAGACCATAAAATCTGTGTACATACATCTACTGATGCTTCTGGACACATCTTCAGTGATGTTCCTGGAATCATCGGGTGTTTCGGGTCTTTCAACATCATACAACCTCCTCAATGTGACCCAGCCAGGGCTGATCAGACCCCAGCTTGGGTCCAGGTGGCTAGCTACTCATGACTCCATGGCTCCCCTCTTCTGAGCCACAGCCATCTTGAGGCCCTCTCTGCCGCATCGGCGGTACTGCGGATGGCTCTCCTCTTCCTCTCTCCCTCGATGCCCAAAATGCTGAAGGCTCTAACTAAAGAACGGGCTACGAATCCCCTACAACCAACCTCCACTGGAATAAATAAAGATCTAAAAATATTCGTGAGTACAGTTATGTCGCAGAAAGTTACAGTAGATAGTCTTAATGGAGGCTAACGATCAAAGCGCTAGAGGAAATCATTGGGTGAGCCAGCATCTGTGGCAGGAAAGAGACGCTCAGCGTTTATACAGACTTAACTGACCAAGTGGTCTTGTTCCACGCTGGCACATTAAAAGCAATGCTATAGCTTTTGTAGAAAAATAAAGATAAAGAAGAAATTAACTTTTTTTACTTCAAAACATCGAAACACACAGTGAATGTGTTGTTTGTGTCAAATCAAATCAACAAGGATTGTGAGCAAGGCTGCCTCCAAGTGTTGCCACTCTTCCAGTGCCAGCATAACATGCCCACAACTCACTAAGCCTAAACTGTATACGTCTCTGGAATGTGGGAGGAAAGTGGAGTACCCACACGGTCACGGAGAGAATGTGTAAACACATTATAGATGGTGGCGGGAATCGAACCCTGATCACTAGTGCTGTAAAACAATTGCGCTAACCGCTACACCCCTAGAAAAAGCTGAGAAATAACTCAGAGAAACATCGGTCCAAATCGAGTGACTTAAAATAAAATGAAAGTGTAGCAGCCAAAGCTATTGATAAATGTCAAGGATCGAGTCGAAAATGACTGCTTACAGTCCCAGTGTGACACTACAGTTGTAGAGAGCAGTTACATTGCTCATGGGTATTTGTGTTGCTATTTGTAAGTGTTAAGGACTGAGTTGGAGAATCAGATCCTGTTCAATCACACTGAAACTTTAAATATGTACCCTGTAAACGTGCACTTCTCAAAAAGTGGCGTGAAAGGGGGGTTTCCATGGATACCATTTTGCCAGAGCGCTGTCTACAGAAGCTTATTTTGACAAGAATTGTTGGATTTTGCCATAAATTTATTTTGTGAACTTTCAAATCTGTCTGGTTTTGTGGAGAAAAACTCACAATATCATGGAATTGGGCTACAATTTCAGTCAATGCTTCCTTGTCAGAATAAGGACTGTATTCAATAAATTAGAAACGAAAAAGCTGGCATTAATATGCGATATAAAATCTACCAGCATAATCAAATTAAAATTTGGCAGAAATTTTACAGGTGTCATGATCTTCCTTGCTGTGATTTTTTTCAACCTGTCACCATAGAAACAGACAAATACACCAGGTGGCAGTCATTGGCATAGCTTTGTCACTTTAAGATACTGTACACATCTTTTAAAGTAAGACACATATTTATCAGAGTGCTTGTGAACGTGGTCTTATCCATTCCTCTTTTTACAGTGCTTCATGTCTACATGATATGTACAGGATGCATGCTGTAGCGGAGATGGACAGAAGCAGACAAGAATATGATTTATTGACCAATAAAAGTTGAGAGGTGATTCATCGTTCTAGGACTCCCAGAGGCGAGTAGAGAATTAGGGAGTGCAACTTGGGAGCCTGTAAACAGTCAGCAACAGTTGCACGACATATTTATTTAATTTTAAAAATTTTATTTAGAGATACAGAGTGGAATAGGCTCTTTCAGCCATTCAAGCCATGCCACCAGCAACCCCTGATTCAAACCTGGCCTAATTATGGGGCAATTTACAATGACCAATTAACCTACTAACTTGTCTGTCTTTGGACTATGGGAGGAAACCGGAGCACCCAGAGAAATCCCACCCATTCCATGGGGAGGGCATATAAACTCCTTATAGAGGATGCCAGGATTGAATGTCGAAGGCCAGCACGCTGAGCTGTAATAGCTAACTGCTACGCTACTCTGCGCCCTGAGGTACATCTCCTAAGGTGTTCTCTGCACAAAAAGATCCCATAATCACAACCACCAACCACTTGCGGAGTGCCTTCACTAGTTGGTGACCTGCATTGGAAAAGTTTAGTGGACAGATTGCACAGGCTGGGCTTGTTTTCCTTGGGGAGAAAGAAGTTGAACCTGATGGAGGTAAGATTATGAAAGGTGTCGATAAGGATATGCCAAAAATCATTTCCCATGGTAGGAGGATCAAAAACAGGAGACCATAGGTTTAAATTGAGAGGAAGAAGTTTTAAAAGGGATTTGAGGGGAATGTTTCTTTACACAGAGTATTTGATATCTGGAACTCATAGATGGTGGTAGAATTGGATACAATTACTACATTTAAGCGGCATTAGACATTTAATTAAATAGTTAAGGTATAGAAGGATACTGATTATAAAGTAGGTGAATGGGATCAATATTGAAGGGCAAAAGGTCAGCATGGACATGATGGGCTGAAGGGCTTGTTTATGTGCTGTACAACTCTGACTTTGTCTTTAAAGTTGTGTCCATATCCCTCCATGAGCTTGGAACTCTCTAGTTCTGCAATCTCCTGAGACATAATCTTTGTTCCTAAATTCTGGGTTGTTTTTCATTTTCTTAATCATGCTGTTGGCCTCAATCTCCAGAATTCCCTCTTTAAACCTTCCTGCTTACTCTACCATCTTCAAATTTCCTTTTCTTTAAACCTACCTCTTTGACCAAGCTCTGGTCAATTGTACTATGTGCTCCCTCTTTTACTCCGTGTGAATTCTAGTGTGATTTTCCTTGGGATGTTTTTATGTATGAAAGTTGCCAAACAGATTGAAGTCATTAGTGTGAGGGAATTTGAAGGCTATGAAAAAAATCTTTATACATTGGCAAATTTGACTAATACAAAATTTGATTTCAGTAAATGAGCAATAAAGGCATCCGTTAGTCTTGTGAGACCATGGATCTGCGCCTGGAAAGTCTTCACTCTCCAGGGCACAGGCCTGGGCAAGGTTGTACAGAAGACCAGCAGTTGCCCATGCTGCAAGTCTCCCCTCTCCAGGACACCGATGTTGTCCAAGGGAAGGGCAAGGTACAGCTTGGCACCAGTGTCGTCGTAGAGCACTGTGTGGTTAAGTGCCTTGCTCAAGGACACAACATGCTGCCTTGGCTGGGGCTTGAACTAATGACCTTCAGATCACTAGTTGAATGCCTGAACCACTTGGCCACGTGCCACATGTGAGCAATAGTCAGGTAATTTGACAGACAAAGAACTGCTCTGTACTGGATCAATTAGATTAACACAATAGAATGGAAGATACCTTTTGTAGTTTCTAGTTGTCAAAAAAACAAGGTGGAAAATTATGCATCATTGGATTGATTGATTAAAAGAACAATTTTTAGTGGATTAAAATTTTAGATTTCCAGGCTTTGAATCAACCAAGAAATGGATAAAATCTATTTAAATTGTTCCTTTGGTTTAGAACAACCTTGCCATGATGGTAATATCCTTCCCTGTGTGTTGGACTTTCATTGGTACAAAAGTAATTGTAGATTTTACAAATCTTCCCCAGGTTATCAACACCCCACTTACGTACAGCCCAAAGACAAGTGTCTGCCAGACTGGTGGGACGGATTTCAGAATCACAGTCAGAATCAGATTCATTGTACCCTCTTGGCAGGACAAGCTAAGGGGAAGTGAAGAATCAAGAAGTAGAAAAACAACTTACTTACCTCGCTGATAAAGAAATTAGATCAAATTAAAGAAGTTTCTATGCCTTAACAGCTCCTCATATTAGGGGCATTGAGAGGAATCAATGGCCACTAGAAAATGTGGGAAAAAAATTACGATAATATTCCAATCAAAAAACATGCCAAAAGAAACCATAGTAACAGAGAGACAGAGAGAGAGAAACCCCAAGAGAACTTGTGAAAGAGTACTGAAGCTATTTATGTCCTGTTGCTGATGTGAGACTTTGACTTTTTGAAAGCACTGCCATCTCTGAAACTGAAAGTGAAATATCTGAGTCACATCGTGACAGCCCCGGCTCATGGGGACTAAATCCAGAGGGAAGCCTTGGAATATTGTGAACAGTTTTGGGAATCTTATCTGAGAGAGGATGTGCTGGCAATGGAGACGGTCCAGAGGAGGTTTATGAGAATGATCCTGGAAATGAAAGGGTTAACACATCAGGAGTGTTTGATGGCTCTAGCTGTACATGGTGGAGCTTAGCAGAAAGAGAGAAGATCTTACTGAAGCCTATCAAATATTGAAAGGCCTGGTTAGAATGGACACGGAGAGATGTTTCTTATAGTGGGGGAGACTCGGACCAGAGGACACCGTCTCAGAATAAAGTTCAAAGTAAATTTGTTATCAAAGTACATATACGTCACCACATACAACATTGAGATTCATTTTTCTTGTGGGCATTCACAATAAATACAAGAAACACAATAGAATCAATAAAAGACTGCACCCAACAGGACAAACAACCATGTGCAAAAGACAACAAACTGTGCAAACACAAAAACAAAAAAAAAACAATAAATCTAGAGAACATTAGATCAAGTCCTTGAAAGTCAGTTCATAGGTTGTGGGAACAGTTCAATGACAGGGCAACTGAAGTTGAGTGAAGTTATCTGCTCTGGTTCAAGAGACTGATATTTGAGGGGTAATAACTGTTCCTGAACCTGGCGGTGTGTGCCCTGAGGCTCCTGTACCTTTTCCCTGATGGCAGCACTGAGAAGAGAGCGTGGCCTGGATGGTGGGGTCCTTGATGATGGATGCTGCTTTCCTGTGACAGCACCCCGTGTAGCTCAATGTGACACCAACGCTGAGGACCATGATCAGTGACATTCAGGTCTGGTGACCAAGTAAAATACAAGAGGACCAGGTACTGTTGTAACTTGAACAAAGTCACCTGACAGACGCTAATGCTTGTGGATACAGAAGTGTTCTGTTCAACAAAAATGAGCAACAGGCAACATACTGAGACATTCTTGGAGGAAGAGGCGTGTTTGACCCAATATTACATGACATTTTATACGGTAAAGATCAAAGTCACAACAGAACAATTCTATAGCCACAGTGAATCTACAATGTTTCCTTTGAATTACACATAATTTTCACATATCTCCTTGTTTGCACCCACACTCCAGACACCCAAAATTAAGGTTTCACTCTCAGATGACCTCAATGCCTTCTATGATTGATTTGACCATCGAAACATGGAGGCAACTTTATGGACTCCCAAGCACAAGATGACCTTGCGATTGAAGTCTTTGAGGCTGAGGTGAGAGTAGAGAGGGTGAACTCAAGGAAAGCACCTGGCTCAGACAGGGTACCTGGCCAATCACTGAAGACCTGTGCTGATCAGCTGGCTGGAGTGAATAGATCAGGATGCTCTTCATTGATTATAGTTCGGCATTCAATACCATCATTCCCTCAAAATTAATCAATAAGCTTCAAGATCAGACCCGATAACTTTACTCAGCTTCACTCGTTCCCATCAATGAACTGTTCCCACAATCTATGGACATACTTTCAAGGACTCTTCATCTCATGTTCTTGATATTTATTGCTTATTTATTCAATATTATTGTTCTTTCTTTTTGCATTTGCACAGTTTTTTGTCATTTTCACATTGAATGTTTGTCTGTCCTGCTGCGAGTGGTCTTTCATTGATTCTATTGGGTTTCTTGTACTGACGGTGAGTACCCACAAGAAAATGAATCTCGGGGTACAGTATATATTTTGAACTTTGAACTTTGATATTGCAGTACCTCAATGCATAAAAGCATGCAGACATAGTCAGATCACACATCTGATCTGGGGAAGAAATCTGGTCTAAGTGACTTGACCATGATATGATTGTTGGTGCCAGACAGGATGGTTTGAGTATCTGCTGATCTCCTGGGATTTTCACACACAAGCGCCTTCAGAATTTATATAATGGTGCAAAAAGCAACAGACATCAAGTGAGCGGCAGTTCTCTGGGTAAAAATGTCTTGTCGTGAGAGAGGTCAGAGGAGAATGGCCAGACTAGTTCAAGCTGACAAGAAGGCAACAGTAACTCAAATAACCACATGTTACAACAGTGGTGTGCAGACGAGCATCTCTGAATGCACAGAGATAAATAATGAAGTGGTCTCTGAGTGTATATTGCCTAAACTTGGAAAACATCATAGTTTACACTACATTAGTATCTAATTTAGGGCAAATCATATTGGATGGATGGAAGTTTGAAAAAGCCTGAGGCTCCCAAGTGTTACAACACAGGAAAGGTGGTCAGCAATATCTCAAGAGCAGCACAGTGAGTTTACATCATGATGGAAAGGAAAGGGTAAGGTCCCATGGAGGTAAGATCTTTGTATCAAATAGATACTCTTTAAAAGGGGCTGCCAAGTAAATCGAAAAGGAAATGGCACACTAGTTAGTAAGGCAACAAGGCAGTATAGTCAATGGCATTTGCAATATTGCTCTCAATATTGCTGGAAATACATGTCTTTATTAAACTGTTAAAGCCTATCAATTTATACAGTCATTTTAATATCAAAGCTAAGGAGGAGTAGGCCAAAAGGCTTATTTTACTGAGTTTTATTAAAGTTCAAGGTTTGGAGTTTCTGTGTGTCCCATCAAAGTAGCAGTAAGTTACTGAAAGCAATAAGGATAACTCATCCCTCCCCTTCTCCTCCGTAGGCATTGCCACAAAATCCTTTTTGATAAAGTCAAGCACCAGCAATTGTTGTCTTAATCGGATTCTCAGGGAAAACTGTGATTTGGAAGACAGCTGAGAACAAGCCCATTAAAATTGCTGGAAAACTTTGTCTTTAGTGACTAAATTTAATCAGGTTCAGATAAGAAAACAGCAAAGGAGAATTTCTAAAAAGTGTAAGACTATAATTTCAGGTGTTGAATGAGACACTTCTTCAATGTGGGTGAAAAGTGGTAGAATGACACTTTGGGAATATGTAACCAGTAAGCTCAGCATCTCAATCGCACATCACCAAATCTGTTTTAAAGGAAATCAACATCAGCATTTCTCCAGAGTTATAGGAAATGAGATAGCGAAAGGCCTATGACCAGGAGTTCTTCGGGGAGTTGTGCTGAGTGGCTACGGATTAATTGCCAGAGCCGGAAAGATGTCTTAAGAGTCCTCTTCTGAATGTAAAGGATATCAGGCAAAGACCGTAAGACTGTAAGACATGGGAACTGAATTAGGCCATTCAGCACAATGAATCTGCTCTGCCATTCTATCATGGCAGATCTATTATCCCTCAGAACCCCATTCTCCCGCCCCATTTCTTTTAAACAAAATACTTTAACAAGAGACAATATAAAACTTCAGAATAGTGGAGTTATCAAGAACAACGCCAATGAAAACTGTGGACCCTTTATCTAAGAAATACGTGCTGGAATTGAAGAGAGCCCAGAGGAGGTTCATGAGAATGAAAGAGTTAACTTCTGAGGAGCATTCGATGGCTGTGGACATGTACTCGCTGGAGTTTAGAAGAATGACGAGGGAATATAATTGAAACTTGCTGACTATTGACAACCCCAGCCAGAATGACATCAGGAGAATGTGTCCAATAGTGGAGGAGTCTAAGACCAGAGGGCACAGACTCAGAATAGAAAGACATCCCTTTAGAACACAGATGAGGAGGAATTTCTTTAGGCTTTTGGTGCAAGATCCGTGGAATTCAATGCCACAGATGCCTGTGCAGGCCAAGTCATTGGATATAGTTAAAGCGGAGGTTGATAGGTTCTTGATTAGCAAGGGTATTAAAGGCTATGGGACAAAGGCAGGAGAATGGGGTTGTGTGGGATAATAAATCAGCCATGATGGAATGATCCAAGGGCTGAATGCCTATTCATGCTCCCGTGTTATGGTCTTATTGTCTAAAATGATGGCAGAATTTGCAGAATGGCTAACACCAGTGGAAGCTCCACCTTTACCGTCCTCTGCCTTCTGTTCTTCACTTCAGAGTCTTACCCTTTGCAGTTTCAGGATCCAATTCTACATCACGTTGTGTGTGGGGATTCCCAGCTGAACTCCAACTGGGAGGATCCCACTCAGTTTGAAGTAGAGTTTTATCTCTGAGAAAAACAACGGCACTAGGAATTATACCCACAGGATGAATGAAGGGTCGCAGCCAAAACATTGACTGTTTATTCCCCCCCATAGATGCTGCCTGACCTGCTGAGTTCCTCCAGCATTTCAGAATCAGAATCACTGACAGAGTGTAAGTTGTGAAATCTGAGGTTTTGTGGCAGCAGTACAGTGTAGACATTACAAATTACTATAGGTTACAATAATAAAAATATCAATAAAGAAGTCGTGCAAAAGAGGAATAGTGAGGGAATGTTCATGATTTCATTGACCATTCAGGATTTCGATGGCAGAAAACAAATTTTTCCTCAAACGTTGGGTATATGAGGGGTGATTGATAAGTTCGTGGCCTAAGGTAAAAGGAGTCAACTTTAGAAAACGTAGCACATTTATTTTTCAACATAGTCCCCTCCTACATTTACACACTTGATCCAGCAGTCGTGGAAAATACGCATCCCTCCTTTGAAGAAGTCGGCGTCTTGGACCTCCAGAAGCAGGAGTGATTGATAAGTTTGTGACCAGAGGTGGAAGGAGATGAGTTATACAGCTCTCGTTATGTGCTCATGCAGTTCAACCCTTTGAATGATTACGCAGAAAGTTTGCAGTTAATAACTCATCTCCTTCCACCTCAGGCCACTGCTGTGGACCACTTCTGGAGATCTACCGAGTTACCAAGAATGGTATGCCTTGCGTTAGAATACATACCATGTCAACCATGCCTGGTGACTACACTGCAGTGGGTGACTGTAACTGTTCTGGTGTATGTTACTGGTATGTAACTATGCCCACATACTGCAGTAAATTAAAATCACATATACCTGCAGGTGCTGGAAATCTGAAGCAGGGGCAGAAATTGTTGCAAACACCCAACAGATCAGGCAGTTTTGTGGATCGGGAAAGAGGAAACATTTTAACATTGCAGGCTGAAGATCCTTCATTGGTGGGTGTAAATCTTTGCTGAAGTGCTTTTGATCTGAAATGTTTTCTGTTTCCACAAATGTTTCCTGCCTTGCTGAGTATTTCCAGAATGTTCTGCTTCAGATTCAGATTTGTTTCTCTCATGTACATGGAAGCATACCATGAAATGCGTCGTTTGTATTAACAACCAACACACCCAGGGGTGTGCTGGGGGCAGCTCGCAAGTTTCACCACACATTCCAACGCCAACATAGCATGCCCGCAATGCTCAGTGAAGCAACACAGAAAACAACAATAGGAAAACAAGTCCCTTTCCTTTCTCCTGCCCACATATTGGGATAGTCCTCCTACTCTAGGACAGAAATCCATCCTCCGGTCTCCAGGCTTCGACTTCTGGACTTACAATTGACCTTTAGACTCAGTTTTTTGGTAACGAACCCCACCCCCACTGGCGACGGGACCCCAAACTTCGGACTTGAACTCCAGCCTTGCCAACTGAACTCATGCCTCATTGTGCCTCCTGCTCGCATGCACATTCAACCCTGAGACATACTGACATCTATGGATGCCCCTCGCTGACCCTTTGTCCCATATCCACGTCACTGGCCATCGAGCACAGAGTGGAGGCCTGGACTCTGGATACCCTTTATCACCCTTCCAAATGACTGGCCATCGAGTACGGAGCAGAACGCTGGAATCTGGATGCTCTTTGCCCATATCCACGTCACTAGCCATCGAGCACGGAAAGGAGGCCGGGATTCCAGTCATCCTTCATCACCCATCAACAACAGTGGCCTTTGAGTGTGGAGCAGAGCCATGGACTTCGGATGTTTCTCTTCCCATGTCCACATTATTGACCACTGAGTACAGAGAGGAGGCCTGAACTTTGATATCCTTCATCAGCCATCCACATCAATGGCCATAGAGCACAAAGAGGAGGCCTGGACTCCAATATCCTTCATCACATATTTCTTATTTTTTCTGATTAAATCATTTCAGTTTTGAGTTTGATAGCTTCCAACTGACTTTGAAATATATTTGTCCCAGGGATTATGCTGTGTGTTAGCTGTCACTAAGAAGTCTTCAACTGCTCACATCCATATTCCATGCTGCTGTGGAGGCAGTAAAGTGGCTGGTGGGCTTGGGAAAGAGATCTGGACTCAGGATCACAAATGAGAGAGGACCAGCATTTGAAGGTTGGTTAGGTGATTGATAGTGATCTGAACGGTGGGGCAGTTAGTCAGGGTTCAGGAGTCACGATCATGACCCAGTCGTGTATCGGGTTGTGGGTCCTGTAGAGGTGAGTCATGGGACCATTTAGTAACTAAAGATGACCTACACAGGTCAGGTATCCAATGTTAGGCTGTGATCCTTCAGATCGTACTGCTGTTCAGGAGTGACATAATTAAACCCTCGCTGTCCCGAAATGGGCCAATGACAATGGAATAAAGTGGGTTCAATTTATTTGGCTACACACTAAAGATTTAAAAGAAATTTGAAAAACAACTTCATTCATCATAATAAATATATAGAAAGGAATAAACCCAGGGTAAAACACGTTATATTCTTGGCACATTTGGTCAATAAATTCAGTATAGTTAACAGTACATCATTGCCATTCATGTGGCCCCCTGTGATGATAAGCCCTTCCATTGTTTGAGGGGCTTCCCCACCTGACTCTGTAGGGTTGCAGAAGGAGCCTAGACTATTGTCCATCCCCACAGGGCCATAGTGCACGCTGCACCAAGATCAGTGCATACCTCAGCCAGTACTCTGCAGCTTGGAACATTCTGATGAGTGGCATTCCCTTATGGACATTGGGAAAGCCAATGAGTTTCGGGCAGACCAGAGGGTGTTTTTCACAAAGTGGATGATCTTCCAGCAACCCGATGTCCATCTCTGTGCCTGACCAGGCAATGGAACATAAATCAGAGAGTCCTCCGATACATGGCTTCTCAAGAGGAACCCTTGCATTCTTCTCTGCTTCCTCTTAGTAAATCTAAAGTCTGCAAAGAGGTGGGTGGTATGCATTGGGAGTGATATTCCAACCATCCAGGAAGGGTCTGCTAAGGAAGGCCCCTCTTGTTGCCAGCCAAACAATTTCTTGGTGCGTGTTGGTGAGGCATTCAGAAAATGATTGATGGAGAAATGGCAACAGGCATGTACGTGCAATCAGTGACATTGAACGTCCAGCTGGATTTCCAGAATGATGCAATACAACCCTGAAAGGGTCACAATCACGTTCCACACTGTAAACGGCAGGTTTTCATTTGCGTAGCAGTGTAAAAAACAGCACTATGTCACTGAATTTTTTTAGACCATGTTGTTTTCTGAGTAAATTGTCTTTGTTTGATGTACAATAGACTGTTTGCTGTGAGACGCACACCCCATCCCCATTTCCAGCCCATTGGTCGATGCAATTTTGTCAATATATACTCTGTAAAAATAAATAAATCTGTCATTTTCGCGCAGTACTGAAAGATTACTGCATTGTCAAACATTTTATTTGCAATCTTAAGCAGAAGCCACGTCTACATTTTCAGTAAATGCTGGGGGAGCTCACCCAGGATGCTTGGCAATATTCCTGAAACAAAGAATGACATGCAGAAAATTCCCAATAATTGGCAGATTTGGGAACCTTTATTGTGCCAGTCTGCCATATTATCTGGACAATTGGACCCTAAATTAACCTATATAATTTTCTTTCAATCTCTTTGTATGCTACACAGTGGTATAATAAATTTTCCAGGGAATCTGGTGAGTTTAAGAGGTGTTTAAGAGATACATGAATGTGGAGAGAATGGGGGCTTGGGGGCATGTGCAGACAGAAGGGAATGTGTTATTAGATTTATTAGTTTGACCCAACATTGTGGGCCAAAAGGCCTGGTTCTGTGTTGTACAGTTCTGTGTTCTACGCACTTGAAGAGAGAAGGATTTGTAGGAGTGCTCCAGACCACGACTCTAACCACACGACCCTGTCTACGCACGTCCCTGATCCCTGATGTTCTGTACCCCAGCTCAGCTCCAGTCACACATCTGGGCCTTAGTCTGATTCCCCCGCCCCAACCTCGAACTCCACACACTCAGTATCTCTGCCTCACATTCCAGACTAGACAATGTGCCAGATACCATGTGGCCAGAATTTCTGAACAACCCAGTACTGGATTATTGGAGTTTTACCATCGAAGTTCTTCATATAATATGTAAATTGTGTTACTTTGCTACACAGCATTGTCCATGAGATATCCCGGGCTGACATAACTGAAGGGATAGGTATAAATTCTTGAATGTCTGCTTCAGGGAAGGAGCAAGGATAATTTTAAGTGAATGGAGTTATATACGGGTATGAAATTGGTGCTGTTTTACTCTTCCATAGTCCGAGAAAATAAGTAAGTTTTAATGCAACCAAATACTAGTTAATGATAAATAGAATGACAATGATAGGAACCAAACAACAGGACTTTGAAAAAGTGCTTATTCATTGCTAATAAATGCTAAAAAAAAAGAAATTAGGAACGTTTTTTGAACACAAGAGATTCTGCAGAAGAGATTGTCAAGTTATTCTGGTAAGATTGCAATGCAATCGGACGCCGTAGCCTGTTTGGCGCCAGATGTTTTTCTAGACCCAGGCAACTTCTTCCAGTTTGTCCACGAAACAGCTTGTTCTTCTTTTCTCATGTCTTTCTTTTCTTTTCCAGGTGGCCGGGGTCCTGTCAGAATCTGAGATTTACAGCTTCAGCTGAAACTACGGCTCTTCGTGAACAGTGGGTTTTCACACCGGCTGTGCGGCCTGGCATTTCGATATCTCCAGGTGCAGCTTTGAAGACATGCACCTTCAGGGTGCGGCCCCATCGATGACCCGGTTCCTCGACAATGTCGTTAACTGAAGCGTCGTGGGAGACTGAAACATCCAGACAGCAGGTGGTGTGCGCTGCTTTTGGAAGTAGGCCCCCGTACTCAAGCAATCCTCTCTCCCTCCCTTTTGATGGTGAGTGAGAGTCTGTCAGTCCTCGAGTCAGGGAGCTCAGAGGAGATTGTAACATCGGAACAGCGAATTGCTGGTCTCCCGCTCTTTGGTTGCAGGAGCGATCTCTCTCTCCCTCACCAGAGAGAGAAAGAGAGGTTGTTTGAGGTACCGAAGTGTTAGGTTTTGGACTGTAGTTTTGGATGGGCTCCAGATTAAGGTTTTTTTTGGGAGTCTTTGCTATTGTTTGCATGGTGGGGTTTGGTTTTGCTGGAGCAAGTGGGGGGAAGGGATGGTGGAAGGTCAATGCTTCTCTGCTGCATGGGCAGGGGAGGGCGAGGGGGGTAGGGATCTGATGTTTCTGTTATTCATTCTTTGGCTTTTTTGTTTCATGGATGTCTGAGAAGAGTAAGAATTTCAGGTTGTATACTGTATACATTCTCTGACATTAAATTGAACCATTTGAACAAAAAGATATAATTGTTCATCCTTTTTGTCTTCTTTACAATTACAAGACACTGCTGGATATTAAGAACATCAGGTAAGTCAGGTCTTCCCCACTAGTGAGTTGCTTGATAGCAATGAAGCTGGGTGTGTTGCACACCATGTTGCATCCTGCTTCAGCAGCCCAGGCAGTACGCGATCTAATACACAGTGGAAATAATTGGCTTTGATATTTTTCTTATGATCGCAAGACCCTGTTGGACACTGGTAATGTGGAACACTGCTAGTTTGATTCACCCTTTCGTTGGCAAAGCTAAGGATGGGGGAGCTGCGTTGCATCTTCTGTCACACGGACAAGGCCCTCGTGCTTTGGAGTCGCCTGTCGTGGTTATCACTTCCACCTATCAGTTCCCAGCTTCTGACATCATTTCAATTCTCCCCTTGCTCATCTGCTTCCCATCCCCTTCACCTTGATCCCTCCAGTCATGCTTTTAGAACCAGAATCAGAATCATGTTTATTATCACTGGCATATGTTGTGAAGTTGTTGTTTTGTGGCAGCAGTACACTGCGGTACATAAAGTTACAATAAGAAATAAGAAATATACATATAAAAATAAATAATGCACAAAGGGAGGAAAAAAGTGAGGTCATGTTCCTGGGTTCGTGGACCATTCCAAAATCTGTTTGTGGAAGGGAAGAATCTGTTCCTATGGAGAGTGTGTCTTCTGGATCCCGCACTTCCTCCCTGATGACGGCAATGAGAAGATTCAGAATGAGAATCTGGTTTATTATCACCGGCATGTGACGTGAAATTTGTTAATTTAGCAGCAGCAGTCAATGCAATGCATAATCTAGCAGAGAGAGAGAGAAAAAATAAAATAAAACATAATAAATAAACAATTACTTATATTGAATAGATTATTCAAAAATGTGCAAAAACAGAAAAACTGCGCATTAAAAACAATGAGGTAGTGTCCAATGCTTCAATGTCCATTTGGGAATCAGATGGCAGAGAGGAAGAAGCTGTTCCTGAGTCACTGAGTGTGTGCCTTCAGGCTTCTGTACCTCCTACCTGATGGTAACAGTGAGAAAAGGGCATGCCCTGCGTGCTGGAGGTCCTTAATAATGGACACTGCCTTTCTGAGACACCACTTCCTAAAGATGTCCTGGGTACTTTGTAGGCTAGTACCCAAGATGGAGCTGACTAGATTTACAACCTTCCGCAGCTTCTTTTGGTTCTGTGCAGTAGCTCCTCCATACCAGACAGTGATACAGCCTGTCAGAATACTCTCCATGGTACAACTATAGAAGTTTTAGAGTGTATTTGTTGACATGCCAAATCTCTACAAACTCCGAATGAAGTATAGCCACTGTCCTGCCTTCTTTATAACTGCATTGATATTGTTGGGACCAGGTTAGATCCTCAGAGATCTTGACACCCAGGAACTTGAAACTGCTCACTCTCTCCACTTCTGATCCCTCTATGAGGATTGGTATGTGTTCCTTCATCTTACCCTTCCTGAAGTCCACAATCAGCTCTTTCGTCTTACTGACGTTGAGCGCCAGGTTGTTGCTCTGGCACCATTCCACTAGTTGGTATATCTCACTCCTGTACACCCTCTCGTCACCACCTGAGATTCTACCAACAATGGTTGTATTGTCAGCAAATTTGTAGATGGCATTTGAGCTATGCCTAGCCTCACAGTTATGTGTATACAAAGAGTAGAGCAGTGGGCTAAGCACACACCCCTGAGGTGCAACGGTGTTGATCGTCAGCGAGGAAGATATGTCATCACCAATCCACACAGACTGTGGTCTTCCAGTTAGGAAGTCGACGATCCAATTGCAGAGGGAGGTACAGAGGCCCAGGTTCTGCAACTTCTCAATCAGGATTGTGGGAATGATGGTATTAAATGCTGAGCTATAGTCGATGAACAACATCCTGATGTAGGTGTTTGTGTTGTCTAGGTGGTCTAAAGCCGTGTGGAGAGCCATTGAGATTGCATCTGCCGTTGACCTATTGTGGCGATAGGCAAATTGCAATGGGTTCAGGTCCTTGCTGAGGCAGGAGTTCAGTCTAGTCATGACCAACCTCTCAAAGCATTTCATCACTGTTG